>NC_044200.1:20724044-20939044 GCF_900880675.1 Sparus aurata | reverse complement strand
GCAGCTCGAGCATTTAACATTAAAATAGCCTCATTATTACGTACGGACGCAGCGCCTGAGCTTCTGATTCAGCGTCATTTTCAAAACAACAGTAAAAATTCGGCCGGCGTTTCACAACACGTCCGAGCGTCGTCAAAACAGAAAGCCTTTAAAGGACCGTAGGAAGAAGAGGAAGTGTCAAAACAGATCCAGGTCTGAATCATCCCTGCTTTTAATTTCCTGTAGCTCAATCATCTGAGTCACCGCCGACAGAATCTGAAGACGGCTCTCGTCTCTTCCTTAAAAACTGAAATTTTAAGAGTTTAATTTTCAAGTGTTTTTCCTGCGAGACCTATTTTTGCTCAGGATCTACCCAATCTTATGCATCACTAGTACTTAAAATGCTGATGTGACACAGTTAAGCACTAAATTATTGAGGTTCTATCAATTTAAATGATCTTTTCTCGCACTTCAAAGTCAAAAATCATGAAAAACTACTTTTTTAAAAGACATTTTTATGGAAATCCAAGACATGTTTATTAAGTCGACCACACATGTTTTCAACTCTATACATATGTGTGTTAATATGTGACATTGACTGCGTCTTACTTGTTTGTACACTCCAGATTTTCCACTTTCCTGCGCAGCTCGTTGTTTTCGTTGGAGCAGGTCTCCACCCTGTGGTCAGACAGCAGAACTGCAGGGTCAGTGACCGGACATGGCATCTCATGAATCCTTATAGCATGCTTCATGTTTTTGTATTCTTAGTTATCGTTATTTCTTCTTTCTTTAAGCAGGAATACTCCCGATGCAATTTAAAGACTCCTTTCAAAACGGGAGTCCTGACCAAGACTGAAGCATATAAAGTTTTGAATAAAAGAAAGATGCTCAGAATGTTTTCCAAAGTGAGAAAACAGAAATGTTTGTATGTCAGGTTTAGAGGACGACGACTCACTTCTTCTCCAGAGTGTCCATGTACTCTTTCTTCTTCCTGCGACTCTCCTGAGCGGAAATCTAAGACAGACGGAGGACAAGATCGTGAGGAGTTAAAGATGTTGCGAGAGATCTGGTGTTGAAGCTGCAGCTAGACACAAAGGTTGATTTTCATTTAAACATGCGTCAGCTCGAGTGACGCTGACTGTGATTTCATCGATATACAGTCGTACCTTATTTTTGATCTTCCTGCGGATCTTCTTCAGCGCCTTCTCCTCGGCTTTGGTGAGCGGCAGCTTGGTGGGGACCGGGTAACCTTCAGCCACCAGCGTCCGGCGCTCCTCCTCCGTCAGCATCAACGGGCCCGACCCCTGCAGCTTCTACACCCAAACACAGAGACAGTGATTGGTTTTGATGCATTAAAATGTTCATGCATCTGGATTTTTTTCTGGATTTAAGGTAGGAAACTTCCTAAACGTGATATTTATTGGTCATTCCTTACGTGAGGGGCGGTGAGCAGGGGGGAGTTGGACAGGCAGGAGGCGGCGCGAGGCGACACCTTCAGGCCGGGCTGGGATGGAGGAGGGCTGGTGGGGGAGGTGGGGCAGGACAGGCCGGGCGGAGCGTGGACGGGGCTCTGGCTGCCCTCCGAGTCGCTGCCGTGGGAGCTGGGAGGAGTGGGAGGCATCTGCAGAGCCTCCAGACCTGAAACACAGCAGGAGGGGATCAGCTCTGCTGCTGTCTGCTGCTCGCCTGTTTTACATCTTTTAATTCTTTATTTAATTTATTATTAGTTTACATGATGTTGTTTTTAATGTCAACAGCATAAAGAGACTCCAGCTGTCATTTTGTAATATAATCCTGGTTGTATAATGATAATTAAATTGAATCTTAAGACTTGAATCTTAGTTAAATAGGGCAGAGAGAGAAATAAGAACAATTTCTTGGAATTTTAAGATTTTTTTTATAACCAAAAAAATAATTAAAAGCATTCATGTGTGACAATTAAAGTAATTCATGAATAAAACAAAATTGTAGGTACATTTTTAAGGAAAATCCAGATTAAAGATGCTTCATGAAACCGAGTCTTTTGACATTTAAAGTCTCGTTGTCGATATTAAAATGAAAAATCTACTTCTAATACATTAAATAAATGTATATAGTTTACCATATTAGACTATGCATCATATATACATAGGTATAATATATTTAGGGTTAGAGAAGCTTTTCAAAGTAAAATTCCAGCAGTTTTCAAACACGTTTTTACTAAAATTGCAGAAATAAAAGTAACATTGTTTAAATCGTTTATTGTTGCTCACGTCGACTGGAGGATGACGGGATCGCTTCACATTAAATATAAAAACATTCATGTTTGTTTTTTGTTTCTGTTCCTCTTTTCTTTTAGCCGTCCTTCAGCTTCTCTTTGTGAATACTTTGTTTTAACAAATTTTACTGACCGCTGTATCTTCATGCTACTCTTTTTGCTGTGGGTTTTGTTCGCTGTGTACATTTGTGTTAAAGACACAATAAAAAGCATGATTTTTTTAAAAAGATTTCTGGTTTGAACGTGTGACTGTGTGAACAAACGGCCTGCAGGGGTCAGTGAAGCATCAGACAACTTTCATTTAACTACAAACGGGAGAGGAAGCGGTTCAGACTCAGACCTTTGGGTGAAAGATTGAGGAACTGGTCAACTTCATGAGGCTCCAGTTTAATCTGAGGGATGATGCTCTCCTCTTTAATCTGTGAGAAGAGACGTAAACACAGGAGAGATTAGAAATTAACAAGAAATTCAGCGGAAACATTGCAGAAGTGTCAGTTTGCGTCGTTGGATTCTCACCTTGATGCCTTTGCCTGTGTTGTGGCTGCTGATGGTGGTCTGAACCGGGGCAGCGGTGGCGGCGGCGGTGGTGGTGGTAGAGGCGGCGGCGGCAGCAGGGGCAACAGTCGGGCCCTCGGGTGCTTGAGGCCCCGAGGACAGTGAGAGGGAGAGTGTGGGGAGGAGGGTGGGAGTCTCACACAGGAGGCTGTCGATGGCCTCGTCCTGCTCCATGGGCCACTCGGATGAATCCCCATCGGACTCTGCTCGGAGAGGAGGCAACATGGCCGCCTGTTAGTGACTTCTACATGACTCACTTTTGTAAACATCTGAAAAGCACGACTGGTTCGACTTTATCCTCACTTGTAACTGTTTAGAAATCAGAAATGTTGGAGGATTAAATTGTTCCATCGCTCATTTGTTTCTACTTCTCTGTCATCACCAGTTAAAGGGTTATTCCGGTGTGAGTTTAATCCATGGTCTAACACACCGTGAAACTGTGTTAGACTCCCTCTTGAGAGATCAAGTTAGCAGACCGCTAATTTACGGAGTTTTATCAACCTCAGAAACGACCGCACGACAACAATACACTGCAGTAAATGGATCCAAATATAAACCACCACCAAAAAGCCACAAATAATGCTCAGAACAGCACCAAACTTCAGCAACAGTACAAATAGGGTCTCAGCACATAGTCCGGGGCATCTAACCTCCGCTAGCTTAGCTGGATTTCTACTGAAAAGCTGACTAAATTTACCACTCTTCTGCAGCAGCTTCCTGTTGACGGGAAGCCCCGACGAGTCGATTACCGAGTGCAGTAGAGTTCTGCGGCTCATGGATGAAAATGTATGATTATGACTCCATGGAAAAGCAATCAAAGTTGATATGTGTCTTACCTGCCAGTTTATAACAGTTATTATCGAGAGCGGACAGGGAGAAGAACGGAATTGAGCATTTCTAACCGCACTCGGTAATCGTCGCGTCGGGACTTCCCCGACCCGGAAGCTGATGGAGGAGAGTTGAAATCTGTTTTTAGCTTCACAATAGAAATCCAGCTAAGCTAGCGGAGGTTAGATGCCCCGGACTATGTGCTGAGACCCTATTTGTACTGTTGCTGTAGTTTGGTGCTGTTCTGAGCATTATTTGTGGCTTTTTGGTGGCGGTTTATATTTGGATCCATTTACTGCAGTGTATTGTTGTCGTGCGGTTGTTTCTGAGGTTGATAAAACTCCGTAAATTAGCGGTCTGCTAACTGAATCTCTCGAGAGGGAGTCTAACACAGTTTCACTGTGATTCAGACCATTGATTAAATTTACACCGGAATATCCCTTTAAATCTGCGCCTCACCTGCTTCGCTGCCGTGCTCTCCGGTCAGGTGCGACAGGGGCGACTGCGGCCGGCTGTCCCCGCAGAGCGAGTAGCTGTGCTCGGCCGTGATGTGAGGCGGGAGAGGGGACGACGGGGACAGGTCGCCTCCGTCCTCGCCCTCCATGGCTTCCCCGCCGCCTCGCACTCCGGACAGGAAGGGGTCGCTGAGCAGCTGGCCCAGCAAGGCATCCTGGGAGAGGTCGTCCAGGAGCTCGGAGAAATGCTGCAAGACAGAAGGGAGATATTTAATACGAGCACAAAATATCACTCAGGGAGGAGGCAGACAGATGATTAAATAAGGCCGCACAGTTAAGAGTCTCAGCAGTCTGACTGTAATTAGAGGCTGCTAAATGTTTTATTGCCACCTTTCCTTCAGGTTTCCTCTCAGCTCTCCCCCCGAGGGAAACACCAAAGGAGCCAATTAAAAACCTGTAAAATTCACTGAGAATCTCTCCGATCAATCTCCCTCTTTCTCTGTGTGTGTGTGTGTGATTCTCAGTGTGGCGACACATTCAAGTCCACCGCCCCTTAATCTCCCTCTTTCATCCCCCCTTGTCCTCTTTCCTCGCATTCCTTCAGCTGCATTCTTCTTCCCTGCTCTCTATCTGTTCCTTCCATCTCTCAACAAGGTGAGTGCGAGCCTCCGTGTTCAGGTGTTGTGGCTAAAATAAACAAAAAGGCAGTCAAAGCAAAAAAAAAAAGCCTGCTGCTGATGTGCTGATTACACACAGCGCAGCATCTCCGGTGTGTGTTGTACTTCACCAACGACCGGTCGAGGCCTCTAATTACTGTTTGAGCCCAAAGGCAGCAATTAACAAGTTTTTTCATCATAGATTTTATTCCAGAGGTTTTTCAGTCGATGAGTTTATAAGATGTTTGGGGAAAAAAATCACAGTTTGTCTTCTAACCAGCAAATATTCACATTGGAGGATGTGACAAACTAAAAGAAGAGGATGATTGATCGTTTTGTTGCAGAAATCTGCAGTTTATCAATAAATAAATGCAATTTATTAGTGTTGTTTACCTTCTGCAGAGAGAATAAGACACTTTGTTGAGCAAGTATGCAGAAAAATGACACTTTATTCCACAAAAGTATTTCAAAAAGTAACATTTTTTATCAGAAAAAGCTAAATTAATCATTTTGACAGGCTGTTTATTAATACAGTATTGGTGTAGGTGCTGATATTTGTCATGAAAGTCATGAAATCAGTCACTTTTTGCATGTAACTTTTTATTTCTTAGTTTCTTTTCAGGATAATCTAGTGTCTTGGACTCACTTTTGCATTTCTAAAAGTGACACTGGCTGCTCTCCAAACAACACATACACCAGTGTGCATTCATAACATGTAGGTTTATCATCATCGTCTACAGCGACAGATTCATTTTATAACCTAAATGTATTACTTTTGCATAAAACCTACAAAATAAAATCCTTTTGCCTTTTCTCGTCCTCACTCGAACTCCTTGCCCCGACAGAACCTCCAAAGATTTCTGATGTAACTCTCAGCTGCTCCGAGTTTTGTTGCCGGGCAGAATACGCAAAAAAAAAAAATGCATCCAATGGAATATTAGTCACAGCGTGGGCTCGGCCAATGAGGAGGCAGTAAGCCATTTAAATCAAACGCACATGGAAGCGAGACATTCTGAAGTGTTGACTCAGAGAAAAGACGAGTTTAGGGACACATTCGGAGTTCAGACAGAAACGCCGGAAAAGATGGAGTGACGGAAGACGTGCGGACGTGTGGACGAACAATAAACGGATAAAAGTGAGAGTGAAATGAAGATGGAGGAAGGGAGGAACACAACACAGAGCATGTGGCTTCAATTACAGAGAGAGAGAGGCTTGACTTGTCTCTCTCACACACACTCATACAGAGAAATGACCTCCTCACTCCGTAAACACACGACCGCCGCCGTACGCTGCCCTAAATGGCGCTGGATTCAGGCCGGTGTGTGTGTGTGTGTGTGTGTGTGTGTGTAATGCAAACAGCGGCAGCATACCGTGAATCTACTCGAGGGGGGGGAAGGCAAATATTTACACATTAATCCACCAGTGGGTCCATTTCCACCTTTAAGAGGAACCATCAGCATGAACAAACCCACGATATGGATGCATGTGTGGAAAATGTTACGAGCAAACATTTACATTATTTAACAACGCTTCACCTCCTCCTCCTCCTCCTCCTCCTCCTCCTCCTCCTACTCCTCCTCCCTCACCACCAACCACATGTTGCTCCTGTTATTATATCTTTAAATCTCTTCAGATCTTAAAGCGCACACACGACGACAGTGATGCGATGATGACAGTCATTATAAATGTCAGCTCAAGTGGATAAAATACCACTTTTCACCGTCGGGGTACTGCAGGGGAAATGTTAAGAATGTAAAGTTATAACGAGAAGAAAAGAGACGAAAAAGAGAGATGAAGGAGAACTGATTGTAGTTTCGGAGAAGAGTGGCTGCAAAAAATATAATCAAATTAAAATTAAAGAGACTTTGCAGGAGAAAAAACACGTGTTGTATTATTTCTGTGAAGAGGGAGAAGAAGCAGAAGAAGAAGAAAAGAAGACGAGGGAGGAGGAGAAGAGAACGTAGAAGAAGAAAAGAAGAAATGAAAGAAGAAGACGAAGAAGACAAAGAAGAAGACAAAAGTAGAAGAAGAAGATGAAGACAAAGAAGAAGTAGAAAACAAAGAACACGAAGAAGAAGACGAAGAAGAAGACAAAGTAGAAGAAGAAGAAGAAGAAGAAGAAGAAGACGAAGACGAAGACAAAGTCTATCTTTCGGAGAAGAGTGGCTGCAAAAAATATCATCAAATTAAAATTAAAGAGACTTTGCAGGAGAAAAAACACGCGTTGTATTATTTCTGTGAAGAGGGAGAAGAAGCAGAAGAAGAAGAAAAGAAGACGAGGGAGGAGGAGAAGAGAAAGAAGAAGAAATGAAAGAAGAAGAAATGAAAGAAGGAGACGAAGAAGAAGACAAAGTAGAAGAAGAAGAAGATGAAGACAAAGAAGAAGTAGAAAACAAAGAACACGAAGAAGACAAAGAAGAAGACGAAGAAAAAGATGAAGTAGAAGAAGAAGAAGAAGAAGACGACGAAGAAGAAGACAAAGTAGAAGAAGAAGAAGAGAAAGAAGAATTCTATGGTATCATAATTAACAGATTTTCCGATAGCTGCTCTCGACCATCGTGCTTTCCGTTCTCACCTAGTTTACAGCGACACTCACGGTGATTTTGATTCCACGTCCGTGATTTCAGTCAGCTGGCTTCTCAATTCTAGCCAGATTTATTGAAATGTGCGAGCTAATTAAGTCTTGGAAGATAAACTTGGTCACCACTGTCAGTAGTGGCCTCAGATACTGATACTGTAGATACTGTATGAATAACTTCATGGTGATAAGTTCACCAAAAGTTTTCGTTTGTCGGTGTTTGTGCAGGTTATTACGATATTTAAACTATGTTGGCAGGATTTCAAATGATCAGACGTGAGAAGCAAAAGAGGAGGAAACCTCTGATGATGATGATGGTTAAAGAAAAAGAGGGCGTCGTTTTTGTGGAGGCATAATCACACACAGACTTCATCTTTTTAAAAAAAGAACCAAGCCATACTTTGTGGGTTCAAATGTGGTTTATATGACCTTTGACATGAGGCTTTTATCTCTACGGCTCAATGCTGCTACTCTATACAATACGAGAGAAGCTCTGAATCATCTCAAATCCTAAAATTAAAACTCAAATAAACAATACCCGACCGAACACGACAGCAGAGAAAGGAAAGAAAAGCCTCGTTCTGTTTAAGAAAAGGAAACGGGATGAAAAACACGACCACACCAAAGACGCACAGCGAGGGTTTTATACGCTCCCTGTCATTTTCATGGTGACAGTGTGCGGTTGTGGTTGTGTGTGAGTGTGTATGACGAGAAGAAAAACTTCGATGCAGGGCCGCAGGATCGCTCACCGGCCGGGTGTAACTCATCACACACACAACAGAAACCTCTTTGTCTCTGCAGCCCAGCAGAGAGGTGTTATTTAGGGCCAACTGTAACTCAACACTCGCCAGCTGGAGAACAGAACCTCCAGACGGGAGAACTGGGACGAGTGGGTCAGAATCAGCGGGTCGCACTCTGAAGGAGCAGCGGCGATAACAAAGAGGCCTTTCTCATCATATTCTGACTTAATAACGTTTTCGTGTAAAACAAGCGGAGGACGTCGCTGAAGGTGCAGATTTTAATCTTTTAATGAAGTCGAGGACGAAATGCAGAGCGATTATCCCTCGAGTTCTGGTGAAACTTGAGTGTTGGGTACAGAAAGCCCGTGTCACGCAAAGACAGAAAACCCTTTCAGGAAAGAGAAAGACAAATATAGATGTGTGGAAGTGGAAGTGGAAGTGGAAACTCCAAACTAGGGCAGAAAGGACGATTGAAGAATCACAGGCAGAGGAATGATGACGGATAAAACACGATGAGGGCATTTTAAGCTAAATGCTAAATGCTAAATGCTAACAACCATGCTGACTTTTAGCGGGTACAACGTAATGCTCCCAATGTACAACATCTCTGAACAGCGTGTTAGCATGCTAGTCTTTGCTAACGAGCACAAAATATGAGCAATGCTAACGGTAGCTTTGCTAAACTCTTGCGAGGTTTCTACACATTGTTGCTGAATTCAACTAATTGTGTTTTAAGTCTTGACCTTTTTTCAGATGAGACTGTTCAATTAAATGAAATTAGAAAAATTTAAATGTTGGTAAGGAAATCTAGCATTAGCTTAGTGCTGGCTAACGCTAGTAAGAATGCTAAGATAATATCAACAACGGCAGTAAAAAAAAGTTTACAAGTTTTCTCCAACAACAACATCTCCAACACGCTAATTAATTAGATAAAGAGTTTGATGCCTCGTCGTTCATGTGCGAGGGTTCAACTCTGGCTGCTGCAGGAGATCTGGCTTCAGGCCATCGCACACGGTACGGTCTGACTTTAGGTAAATATTTGATGTTTGACCAGGTGTCACTGTGACTTATTGCAAAGGTGACATCTCTTAATTTAACGTGAACACGTTGTGCCAAGTTTGAAACACACTTCTCTTTATGATCTGACGAGTAAACTGACCAATTGTCTTGTTTCCTAGAAAATATTAGCAGTTACCAGGCAGACTTGACAGTAAAAGCCTCCACAGCTGTGTGGGTCACTAGTTAGCAGCTTAAATTAGTGGGCGGGGGCGAGGGGAGGAAGGGAATGTCCTCTCTGGTCTGTAATTCTTCTGTAAAGTAGGATACGCAAGGTCTGTTTTAACCCTTAGCGAGCAGACGTTTCAGCCTCGGAGTGAAGAGCAGAGGAAAGTCTGATGATGTAACGCCTTCCTGCCCTAAAGAGCAGAACCAGATGTTGAGGGAGCTCACTGGGAAAAAAAAGGACGTGAGCAGACTGAAGACACCCACACAGGCCCAGGGGTCATCTCCCTCCAGTCTGTGTGTGTGTGTGTGTGTGTACCTTGCCCTGGACTCATCAGTGTGCACACACACTAATAAATGAAGGCAAACACACACTCACACACACGAATGTCAGTCGGGATGAACTGCGTGACTCATTTGTTTGATTTGCTGGAGACTCGTATCAGCAGCCACACTATCGCCGGTTATCTGCTCCCGATTGGACACGTGTCGCTAATTTGCGACAGCGTTTGAAGCGATATCTGACCGTTTATCTGCGCGTTAGACAAACTGTACGGCAGTAAAACACTATCTGCCGCTGTACTTTAAAACTCTTCGATACCAATCAAGAACTCGTAGAACTTATCTAAGAAATATCCATAAAAACGCTTGGAAGTAACAGAAACTGGACGCTTGTTATATCTGCAGAACTTGCCTAAGAAATATCACATTTTTAAGTTTACAGCAGTGTCAAAACAATCCAGTGATAGTTGTCTGTTCTACCGCGGGTACACTGTGAACAGGAAGTGCTAATAGTGACTTCGGCACATTTTAAAACAAACAAATCCGACTTTGTATCAACAGGTCAATAATAAAGGCTCAGCTGTTTCTCACTGTCAGAGCCGTCAACAAAAGCCAGCAAGTCGTCTTCAATTATGAATGTAAAACGACTCATTAATAAAGGTTTCTTTCAATAATTCAAGTCTACAGTTTTAAAATTTTAATTAGTTGTTAATGAGTGAACTCCGGTCGAGATGCTCGATCACAGCGGATCAAAGGTTAAAGTCTCCATCGGATGAAACACCTGAGGAATTAAAGAGCTGAAGAAGCATTCAGAGATTAGATAAGACAGAACTTCCTGAGGGAAACTGTGCAACCAGTGCAAACACAAGTGAAATAATAAAATACATCTAAAATATACCCAACCAGAATGGCACGCAGTAGATCACATACCTCCACCACGGCCCAACAAACCAAGCAAACTACAGTTAAATTCAACTGTTCACTGGTTATTCTGCACATTATGTCCAAAGTGTAAATACGGCCACAACCTGGCAACTGAAAAGTTGTTTACAGCCGATTTACGAAGCAAATGTGTCATAAATTAACCTTGTTATTGTCTAATTGCTTGTCTTTATCACTTTTATTGTAGTTTAATGTCTAAAAGTTTACGCTTTCTTCTATCAAATCCCTTGATTTTGGTTTCAAATGCCTTTTTTTTTTTTTTGTTTTTTACTTGGGAAGCCCCCGCTGAGATTAATATCGGTTTCTCAGGAGTTTCCTGGGAAAGACAAGGAAGGAGAAACAGTATTTATATCAGGCTCATGTCCAGACACTTGAGACACGATATCAAACATCCAAAGAATATACAAAAAATACATGTTCAAGTACAGAGAAGAGGGTTGCGGGAACAAGACACGAAAGAGAAACAAGCATGTTGCTAAAATTAAAATTTCAGTTTCAGGTTTTTGAATGTGAGGCCTCAGACGAAGAGACACATCAGCTACAACTCTCGATAATAACACGTCTTATAATCAAATTTACTTTACAGGGAAAATGATTCTTCCACCGAAAGAGAAAATGTAAATCTTCTTCTCTGACTTCACTTTCACATCCAGTTTGAGGTTCCTGTACGATCCAGTTTCTCTGCCTTCTGAGCGAATCCCCTCATCATGACCCTCTGGTGAAATTCCCCAAAACACTTCAAGGTAAAAGCAGCACAACATTTGCATATACGTGAACCTCGGTTATTGTCGTCCTTACGTAGTTTGAGGATTGGCATTTCTTTCCTGCAGCTGGGAACCAAAGAGCAGCGAGTATCTGCTGGAATGCCAACAATGTGTGCGAGCTGCGTTAACACTCGGCTGGAGGACATGTGGAGAAGCTGTAGCTGCAGAGCGGCGGGGGATTCCTCCAACCGGGTCCTCACGCAACCCTCAAGAACTTGAACGTGCAGAGAGTTGAGTGGAGTCGAATCGGGAGACGACCTCCAAACATCTTCGTCTCTTATTCAACTCTCAAGATAACGTTTGTCCTGAGGGAAACCTTTATGAGTTCTCACACTCCGCCTGACAGTCAAACCTGCTCTTCGTTAGCTTCAGGTGTTTCTCTGTCAATCACGTGTTCTTTTAACCTTAAAACAAATATTATAAAGAGTTAATATTTGGAAGTTAAGTCCGTCATTAACTAGATAAACTCTCCTTTCCTTCGCCTTCATTGCGGTTTTTCTTCCACTTCCACTTGTTAGCACGCTGTGTTAGCATTAGCGCCAGGACACACAACACGGGCATGAAAGAAACAAGTGGCGACGAAGGCCGGCGTCGGCTGTGTCCTGGCCGGAAAGCTGCACCTGAACACACCACGAGCACTACAGCCGACAGCCAACCAGCTTTGTAGGAAATAACTTGACGCCACCAGACGGCTGTAGTCTGAATTCATCATTCAGAAAAGGGAAATTGGAAGACTGTGGCCGTGCAAGCTGCTGTCATGATAAAGAAGCGTTTTTTGACCGACATGCATGTCTGATGAAACAGTTGTAAATGACACTAGCACAGAAATGGAGGTGAAAATTTAGGAAACGGCTCTAAATGGGTGAAATCGTGGATACTACAGCGACGAGCTCATTCGGCGTTCCCTTTCTTTTTGCTGCTCTTCCGCCGATTGTACGTGCTCAATCGCCAAGAAGCCGCCAACAAGGACGACTAGTGGCAACGGCGCAGGACACACCGCAACAATTAGTGCACAGACGCCGACTGACGGTCCAAACATTGGCGTGTCTGGGCTCTTAAACTCAAAGCAAAGCTGAGGGTGACGGGAATCTGACAAAAGTTATTAAATAAGATGCAATTTCTGAGACCAAAGCCAGAATAAAGGCCGATGAATGAATCAACAAGTGCAGACGAGACAGACTCGACTGTACAGACTGCTGTGAGCCAACTTCCATGGAGGGAAACTCTTTATATCTGTTCATCAGAGTCAAATAAATCAACAGAACGTCCTCTCCCAAACAGAAACATGCCCACATAGACATGACGTCAGATTTAGTGATGACATGTCAAGAAAAAAGGGTGTTTCAGTCGGATTTTTCCTCATTAAAAAGTCAGAGGAAAGTCGAACAAACAGCTTTTTAATGCTCATATATCAGTAACGTGTCGGTGTGATTAAACCCAACGACAAGCTGCACTGTGAGGATCCGACACAAACGCCTTTAAAACAGCCTGAAACTTTATTCAGCCGAGCCGGAGCCTGCATCAGATATCCGGACTGTGTATCTCTCTGGGACCACTTATCATCTCTTGTAACAGCACTGAGACTCCAGGCTGGCACGTTGTTTTCGCCGCCGCGCTGTTATTGTCCGTGTCAGCATAACAAGACGGATCGCAGGCCTTGGAGGTCTCCGGCTATCTGGGTCTTATCTGACGGAGCAACCAAGGCCTCGCGTCTGGACTGTGTTGCAGCTCTCGCGGCGGGTCGGCTTTATGTGTCAGACTCGTCATTCCTAACAGAGTGCGAACACCGTCTGGCTGCTTGTCTCCACATGCGTTCATCATTCGTTCCATAATGTCGGATTCCTCCCCCGAGGAGGAGGAGGAGGAGGAGGAGGAGGAGGGCGAATCCCCGGACAGAGTGACCTCGCTGCTGAAAAATGTCCCCGTTCTCACAAGGAGACGAGTGCAGCTCACAACAATCCCTGACCCAGATTCAAGACATCGATCCCTGAAAACCTTTATTCTAATCGGGGAGGCGACGAGAGGGGAACGGGAAGGAAGGAAAAAGCAGCAAAACAACCTGCGGCATGAGGACGGGAAATCCTGACGTGATTGAAGCTGGCTTGTTTTCCTGGACCGGCTTATTATCACATGCAACAAAAGGAGAAGCCGAGCAGTTGGACTCTGGAAATGTTTGGCATTCTTGATAAAGAAAAAATGACCAATTATCAGAGAAGTTGAGGATTAATTAAACATCTGTTCCTGCTGAGCAGAGAGGTGGAGGCCTCATCCACCCAAACCCTGAGGGCAGATCGTCTCTGAGTCAAAGTGATTAATGAGATACTTTAGTTCGAAGAGTAACCAAGGAAGGAATCCATCTCAAAACAGGGCTGCGCAGACTCGGAGTGGATGGGATGTTAAAGCTCCTGAATATGCAACTTCTTTTCTTTAAATGAAAGTGTGACAGGGGCGGAGAGATGGTTAACGGATGCAAACAACAGGATGTGAGAGAGAATAACAGTAGGCGTGATCTCCAGCCGGGCCGCGAGTGTTTACCCTCCACCCACAGCTGACGACAGGAATACACACACACACACACACACACACACACACACGTTAAACAAACAGAAATCAAAGCAGATCCATTACAAACCGGTCCGCAGGCCTTCATTTCCATTTCCTGTTTAACGCCGCGGCCCTCGACCCCTTTTCGGGCTCATTAATGCTTCACGCCTGAATAAAAAGAAGTCCGAAGTTATGCCGAAGCACGACAGGAAGTGGGTTAAAAATAGTAAATGTCACGGCGAGATGTCGACTTCACCGAGCGGTCACTCAGTCCTGATATTAGAGCGCACGTGTGTGTGTGTGTGTGTGTGAATTAGTAATAGAGATGAACAGAAGGCCTCAGACTGAGACGGTATAAAACGGACCAAGAGGATGACAAATGGAAAATGGCCTCTGTATTTTCCTCCCAGGTCCCCCTTTCTTGTAAAACCCCCCCCTGAGTCTGGCTGGTGAGAGCTTCCAAGAGGTCCAGAAGGAATCCCACCCCCAACACACACACACACACACACACACACACACACATAAACACACAGTGGCACAAACTTTCCAGTCTCTGTCATCATGACCGAACACTCAGTCCAACCCCCACTCTTCCCACAAATATCCAAACACACACTGAACCCTCCAGATGTTGCACAACGACTTCTCTCCAGGGTAACACTCACATGGGCTCCTAAATACTCCTGATACTACTGATAATGTGCTTTTATACCTATGATACATAAAAGGATGTGGCTGGCTGTAATATAAATGTCCATGAAAAGACCAAAACCAACAAGCAACAAGTATTGTCTGTTTTCTCAAAGCCTGATATTCCTGCTGCCCTAAATACTCACTGGAGAGCAAGCAAGTGAAAATAGTCACTGCGACATGAATAAATTAAATAAAATGAAACCATGGACCAGATCATAGGGTTTCCAACAGAAAAGTTGTTATCAGTGAGGTTTTTTCCACCTTAAACTAGCTAAAGACGAACAAAAACAGTCTAACGGCTGCAGAAAAATAACCCATCCATGTTAAGATTGGTTCCCTATAAACTTTATAATTACTTTCTTTATGCTATTCATTCTGCCGCCAAAACAGGAAGCGGCATTTGTTTTCCTGGTCAGAATCCCCCAAAGAACCAGCTGATGGAGGAAGCGAGGAAGGTGAAGAGTGATTGAAACCGAGGTGAAACAAGAGTGAAGGGACGGCATTCATCTGATGGCGAGCGCTCCACTGTCTGTTCCCTCTTACCAACGGGACTTGAAATGGTTCAAAACTGAAACTCTTCAGAAAATAACAAAAAACCTGTCCTTACACAACCAGGTGTTTTAAGAGGCCAAATTTAGATTCTTACGGTTGTTTTTTTCTTTGGACAGTAGCCATGTTGCTAAAGTCTGTGTCGCTAACTTGAGCTAACCCTCAAATATGTAATCAGCAGGTTGTAAGCAGGACGCAGGAACTCTGCTTTCAGTCTTAAAGAGTCGTATCGTTCATTCACCCACATTCAAAAACAGTAGCTGCACAAACGGTTCTGCAGCTATAATGTTAGCTTCCTGCTAACGTCATGCTAACTCTCACACGCTGCACCCTCGCTAACGTTACGCACGACCCACGTACGGAGTTATGCCTTAAGTTTGGCACACGTAAACACATTTTAGCTTAAAAAACAACCTGTAAATATATCTTTAATAAACTTCCCAATGCACATGAACGACAGGAGAGTTTTAATCAATATCCATAATGATCCTGTAATCACTTAGAATTGAGTTAATTACAATTATGGGTGTTAGCGTCGGTGCGACTCCACTTCCTGTCCCCCAAACACAGCTGCAGAGAGACTGTTTGTGCCAAAGACAAGCACAGCTGCCTTCTGGTGTCTCTCACCCTCTCTCTCCATCCTGAGTGTGTGTGCTGTGTGTAAACTGGGTCAACACACACACACACACACACACACACACACACACACACAGACAGAGACACATAACTTTTTCCAGCTCTCCACTGTAACACTGACCGGTCTTTCAGTACTATCACACACACACACACATCAGTGGACGGGGTAGTGAACTCCCTCACCCTCCTGCTCACACACATTTAAGTTTCTCCAGCTTTCTCTTGTGTTTTATCATCACTTAATCTTCCTTTTCATCAACTTTCACTAGTTTAAATCACTTCACCCTCAACAGGTTTCATCTCTTTATCACTTCAAACTGCTCCTGTCTTTCAGCGAGAGTCTCTCGAGCTTCTTCTCTTTGTGTTTATCTGGATGTTTGCCGCGGGATTATCCCCCCCAAACAATTGTTGTCAAGATCAGCGAAGACGTTACGTAGGTCGGAAAACAAACGTAGTTGTGGCCGCCGGGTGAAAAACTGGGTCAATGCCGGTTTCTCGCCGAGTACCTCATAGTGAGGGTTTTTAATCCCTGGAAAAGGCAAACACTCCAGGAAACTTGTTTGGGCGCGCTGCTGATCTTAATCCCTCCGATGAAGTTGCCAAGTAGAAACACGCTTGAATGTCATGTCACACACCATCACACACAGACACACACACACACTGTGAACTTTGAATGGATGAATAGGTTTGTTCACGTCTGACGGACTGAGGAGGTTCATGTATGAGGGAAAAGAAGGTGTGATGGAGAGTCGCACTTTAAGAGGAATGTGCAGAGAGGGTACAATAATTATTTGACTACAGGGTTTAAAATGTTGACACAGTTCAAGTCCTGTCAAAGACCTGATGTGCTGAAAAACACGATGTTTCTGTTCCAAAAACTGCATGAAAGAAGAAACGTTTTCATCGATCATAATCCAGTATTCTCATGAATCATCAAATTTCAACGTTTTGTCTGGGAATAAATTAACACTCATCATTAATCATTCAGCCGACATGATATACAAGTTTATAGGAGAAGTTCAGAGAAGAAGAAGAAGAAGAAGAAGTTTAACAAAGAAGTTTATCATAGAAAAAGACGAAAAAGAGGAAGAAGAAGAGGAAGATGTTTATCGTAGAAGAGGAAGAAGAAGAAGAAGAAGAAGAAGATGTTTATCAAAGAAGTTTATTGTAGAGGAAGAAGAAGAAAAAGAAGATGAAGATGCTTATCGAAGAACTTTAACAAAGAAGGAGAAAAGATGCTTATCGCAGAAATAAAAGTAGTTTATCGAAGAAGAAGTAGAAGATATTTATCGAAGAAGGAGAAGGAGATGTTTATCGAAAAAGAAGAAGATATTTATCGAAGGAGAAGAAGATGTTTATTGAACAAGAAGAAGATATTTATTGAAGAAGATGTTTATCGAACAAGAAGAAGAGGAAGAAGAAGAAGAAGATATTTATCGAAGAAGAAGAAGAAGAAGAAGAAGAAGAGTTTCCTACATGCTGGCTTGTGACCAGCCAAGACAAACTGAAACAATATTTTTATACAAAGAAAAGAAAAACTTAACGTATCACATCTGCTGACTTTGCCAACGGAGACAGATAATGAAGAATTTGTCACGGTCAGTGTTTCACAGAGGTCTTAAAGTTTCCTCTGACTCATCAACTCCCAAAACGCTGATGTTTTTAAGGGAGTCTGGAGCTGATTTGGTGCCAACTTGAGATTTCTCAGAGAGGATAACAAGACCGCATTAGGAGGTTTAAACTCCCTAACCTCTGATGCACTCCTCGGTCGCTTCATCTTTCTTTTTACAAACTCGGCCAAACGTTGCTCAATTTTTGGATGTTGCCAAAATCGCTGGAAATACTGAGGAAATTGTTTCGTAATATAAAATATAAAACAAGACAAGTGTTCACAAGTACTCTGGGTGTTGGGTTCATCCATTCATTCAGCTTCAGCCTCAAACACAGATAGAGAAAATGTGTGCGGGAAAAGGGAAAATCAGACCGAAAAAGGAGGTTCGAGGAAGAGAAACATGGAGGTTAATAAGCGGTTTTGCAGGAGAAGTCGGAGCGGCGAAGAAGTTTCTGGCATTTTGGACAGGAGCCGACTCGTCCTGGCTCTCGGCTCAGCCTGAGGAGGAGGAGGAGGAGGAGGAGGGCTGGAGCGAGGGGTGAAAGATCAACCGGACGGCGGATGGAGAGGTTACTTTCCCGAGAGTACACTCGGAGCTACGAGTCACGATACGAGCTGCAGGATCCATTAAAAACATGAAAGCTGAGTGCATCTCACAGCTCGTACACCTCGCTGTTTAATACCACGTTTAACGGCTTTAAACACTTTGAAGTTCTCGCGCAGAAATCCCTTTTAAAACTCTGCTGACTCGACCGCTTTGAAGTCTATAACATGGATGTATCTTAATTTCTCCTCAGTTAATGCGCAGAAGAAGAAAAGAATAAGCGGTCAGTGTGTCGCACTGCTGCAACTAAATAAAACTGCTTCCAGGCTCATTTTAAGGGCTGGGTGTATAAGCAGGGATATTAAGCCCACGCCCTGCTAACCACACACACACACACACACAAGCTCACACACAGCCATTTAAACATTTCATGGTGCCTTAAGCAAAACAAGAGGGGGCAGATGGGGGACGGAGAATCAAGAGACAGACAGAAATACAGACAGACATGAAGAGGTAAATTTAGTTTAGCCTCAGAGAACCGAGGCTCCTGTGGATTTTCCATAATGATCCCTCACACACACACTGATTGCTACCCTTCGCCTTGCTCCCAAATGGCTTCCTGCCTGCAGCAAGAAAGAGCCGAAAGAGCTCCGGTCTGAGTTTTCAGAGTCGGCCGAGAAGTTGCATCAGACGTGAAAGAAAGTTTAAAACGTGTCCTCCATGTGCGGAACATCTGTAGATCGCCGCTGTCCCCAGAGAGTGAAAGTCAGCAAGATGGGTTTGATTTAAGGGGAACTTTAAAGTGATTTATAAAGTGGATCAGAGACAGGTGAAGTTATATCTGCCAAATATCGTATGCTGACCAGGGTGGAAACACCACAGAAGAAGCCTTTAGAGGCAAAAAATCTGGTAAACTTTAGTAAAATCGGATTGAAACGCCACAGCACACATTTTGTCGGACGTCCGTTGTTTCGTCTGATTTCAAATCACATGCAGGCCGAAAGCAAACTGATGGTGAAAGTCTCTGAACTTGGCAGGCAGATTAGCAGACTTTATCAGAGACATGAGTTGCAGGATAATATCTCAGGTTTGCATGGTTCAAGCTCAAATCTCTGACTTGGAATTCCGACCTTTTCCTCGCACGTTTTTCCGCATCAGTGGTGCTTTGAGCTAAATCCTAACGACCAGTGATCCAAACGACGACGCTAATACGCTGAGTTTTCTGATGAAACAATAAAGGGTGAAACTTTGGGTGCTCGGTGGAACAACCAGTAGTTTTCACTCAACAAAGTCCCTCATCATAGATCTTCAGGAACAAATGAAAAGTCTAATCCTCTAGTATTAAGTTAGCATGCTAATTTGTGCTAATAAACACAAAGCGTAGTCGAGGCTCATGGGAACGTCATTAGTCACAAACTGAAGGGTTGGATGGATAAAACACTGAGAACAAGTGATGGAGAGTTATACGACTCCATGACACGTTGAGACATTTCACTGAAAAACTAATTTCACTCAAGTGTCAAGCTGCGTGTTGGTGCAAGTGGAAAAGTGAGAGGATCACAAAGTTGCTGGGATTCGTTATCAGTGAGCCACGAATGTCTAAAAGTCTAAAACACATTCGCAACCTTTTGACAACAACAAGTTAAAATTCATGCCCATGTGCTCGTCTCTTCTGTAACACTACAGCTCTAACGTTATATTTATTTTGCATATCACGACTGAGAATTTAACTGAGCATTTACATGACGATCCACTAGGAGCCAATTAGATGACACTCATTCATAACCTGGAGTCATTTTCTCCTCTCTCACAAAATATACAACACTGTAATGTTAAGGGGCTCTTTGTCTAACAGTTTGTGTAAAATTGTTAAGTTGTGCAGCACGCAAAGCAATTATAGTTGAAGTAATGAGCATTTAATTGAATCTCAATCCCAAATATTTTCTTAGTCTAACAGCCAGAAACTGTTCTACAGCAGGAAAATCAAGTCTGCTACTTCTTTGTATCATGTTTGATTATGTGTATCTTGCACAAAGCCTCAGAGTCTTAATTTTCTGTTTGACCAACCTGAAGATCCGGCTCCACACCTGCAGAAATAACACTGTAGCTTCATTATCATACACAGGTGTGTTCGTTCAGCTGAGCTACAGACAGACAGACAGGCAGCTCTGAAACTGAAACACAGACGTGACCTCTGACGGGCAATAAAATGTGACTGGTTGTGAAATTATGTCGTCATTTATACATTATCTAATAAAATAGAGCTGCTGGGTAAGTGTGTGTGTGTGTGTGTGTGTGTGTGTGTGTGTGTGTGCACACTATCACCGTCCCTCCCTACAGACACATGGACCATTCAGAGAGAGGCCACTACAGCGAGCAGGATGCCCTGCCCCGACGGAGAACAGGCTCTGCACTGTGAGCACATGGACCAAGCTGTTATGTGTGTGTATGTGTGTGTGTGTGTTTGCTCTTGAATAAAACGACTTTACGCTGAGAGTGTGCCGAGCTCTCACGGGCCAACATGCATATTTATAAAAAAAGTTTGATAGCGGAGACTGAAGCGAGGCTTTAACTGCAGGCACGCTGTGTGTTATGTAAGGAAAACCCTGGAGCATGTGCACTGCAAATACTCCCTCTTCCTCTGCACGTTGGTCTTTTTCCTCTTCACCGCAGGAGCAGCGAGTACAGCATGTGTTGAACACCACGCCAAGGTTTTTTTTTAAAGTACGTGCATGTGCATGAAATTGCATTTAAATTTAAGGGTACACTCTGGCCGCTGTCTGTCTGTTTCCAGAGCTGTCTGACAGAAATCCGAGCCGTGTCCTTTACGCTCCGTCTCTCTCTCTGAGCTGCTGACCTTTATCTTTTATTAAAAATCTGCTCCACCTCCAGTTTAAAGTGGCTTTTCTGACTGCTGCACATCTACATTCATCGTATACCTGCTGATCAAGTTGTACTCTTCAACCGTTTTTGCTGCACCCAAGTCATTATTTCCACGGTTCACTGTTGAGTCTATTGATGACAAAAAATGTGAAAAATGCTCATCACATTTTCCCAGAGCTCACAGTGGCGTCCTCAGACTGCTTCTTGTTGTCCAAACAACGGCCCAAATCGCCAAAACTCTTCATTTACGTCTTAAAAAAACCCAACAAATCATCACATTTAGGGAGCTGGAACCAGCAAATGAGACAGTTGATTGATTTTCTTTGCAGGTCTGTTATGAACAGCTTCGTACAAGATGGTGTATCTTTGATTTCTCTGACTACATATCCATCCGTAACTTACCGTATAAGTAACTTTTTATCTTAGAAAGACTAGCTATTTAAAAGCATGAAAAAGTCTGTTCACTCATGCAGGTGTGAGATGCTTCTTTGTTGGATGCTGGCGTAGTAGACGACATGATTTGATGTTTTAAAGTTATACTTAACTTAGACATAAGCTGCTATAATCAGATTTGTGTATCGTGTAAAGTATCGCTAGTAGTGATAGACCAATGTGCAGCTTGTGTTTTAACCTCTTCCAGCCGTTTGTTTTGGTTTTGTGTCCTGTAACTTAACTATTTTAGTTCAGTCTTTGCCCTGAAATCAAGCGAAAAGTAAAAATGGTGTGATAAACCCAACATACACGACCTGCCCGGCACCAAACAGCTGGCAGACACAGTTATCGACTAGCTGGTGATCACAGAGGTGCATTAAGCAGCTGGAATGTCCAATATTTCCCTCAGAATTTGGAGGTGGAGACCAAAAACAGAGCAAAAAAGGTGAATATTGGTGCGTAAGTGAACAAATCAAATAGAAATGAGTCACATCTTCTTCTATCAGTCAGTGTAGATAGGCTATGAAGATCTACAGATGAGAATGGGGGTCCAAGAACCCAAGATATACCAAACAATGTGTTATAATTTACAAGGTTGTGTCATCAGTCCGATCAAATCATAAGAGAGCTGCTTCAGCACAAAAGCTGGACCGACGAGATCTTCCAGAGTGTCATAAAGAATATCAACATTCCCATCGTTTACAATATCATATGAACTCCAGATGTTACTACTACACAGCCTGTTTCCCCTCCCCTGACGAAGATATAAATCATATCACACAAACATCTACGATTACTTCACACAACGTCACAGAGGATTGTTTTGAAAGGCGACTCCACCTTCATACCGATACAGCGTCACTATCCTAAACCTGAGGAACTTGATCCTGATAAAAGGCCTTCGTGCAGCAGAGGACAGTAGTGACGGCAGTAGCAGGCGTCATGGGTGAGGATCCCACACATGCCACCGACTGAGAAGGTTAACATTGTTGTGAGGAATCCAATGTCAACAGACCCCCCGCAGAGACAGAGTGAGAGTGAGACTCGACCCAACAAAGACTCCAGTCTGCTCCTCGGGCTGCCTGAGATTCAAACACTGCAGTCTTCACATTCATGCATCCCCCACCCTCACACACACACACACACGCACACACACACACACACACACACACACACACACACACACACACACACATTCTATTCATGCTTTACTATATATAGAATATTCACCTCTCTAACATCTTTACACAACCTGGTCTTTGTGCGCTTTGAAAGAGTGAAAGGCTTTATGTTTGACGACTAATCAAACATGTGGAGAGGAGCTCAGTGCCAATACAAACAGGTTTGTGTTATCAAAAGCAGCTAATGTACAATAATGCAGGAACTTATTGTGGCTAATGCGGTGAATTCATCATGTATAGCCTCCTGTTTCGCCAAACAGTAAAAAAGTTGTTGTTTTATTGTGAAAGTTGTTGAGATAAGGTGTTTAAAAACATGTCAGATCATCGCACTACTTCTGCTTCTGCCCTGGTCTTTCTTTCACAATAACTACTAACTGTTAATGATATATTGTCACAGAAACAATTATGTTCAGCACTTCTTTTGTCATTTTAAGATCAATTTGATTTACTGATATAGTGATAATAGGATCATAATGTCAGTGCAACACAACAGCAGTGAATATTTCAGTCTTAAAACAAATACTGAAATATAATATATGACATAAAACCACACAAAGGAAATTGACTTTCATGCTCTGTTAACAAAAATTGCATCTCAACACAACACTTAATATCCAGGTCAACAAAAATGGCGGAGCTCACGTTCATGTATATTGGAAGGTAGATAAAATATGATGTGACGTTAACGTCATCGTCTTGACAGGACAAATTCTAAAAAACTACACGAGGAAGGGCAGTGATGCAAAAGATTCAAGCGTTGGGTGATTTTTCTCTCTCTGCTGTCATAACTAAATATAATGTCCATCGGCAGGTCAAGCTCCCAAAACGTCCTGTAATTTTTCCTGTCATGCAGAAAAACTCCTGCAGTCAACAAAAGCAGCTGCAGCTCCCTGTTCTGATCCGCCTGATGGGATCTGACAGGATCTGTAGCCTTAGGACTTGTTTCAAGGACCTACATTCACAGCTTGAACACTCTGAAGCTTCAGAAACACAAGTCTTTACCTGTCTGTAGTGTGTGTGTGTGTGTGTGTGTGTGTGTGTGTGTGTGCGTGTGTGTGTGTGTGTGTTGTCTCAGGGCTCAGCAGGCCTCTGTGGTGTCTGATTCCCATCCTGCAACCAGCTGGATTTTTCCCTGTAAACCCAAACGCTCCCCCCGTTGTCTCAGCACACAGACACAGACACACACACACATGCACACACACACACACACACACACACTCACTCGGGTCTCTGTCTCACTCTCTCCGTCTCACACACACTCTCCTCTTGGTCCACAAAGACACATATGGCTGGAACACACACATCTTACATAACTGGAGGTGAAAGGACATTTAGAGCAGTCCTCCTTTTACTGAGGAAATTCTGTGTGTCTGTCAACTCTTCCTACAGTATTCTGACACAAGAACATTAGCAAGAATGAAACCACTGGATAGTTTGAACCAGAGACCACTGTTCCAGGCAGTGGTATAACATTTCTGTGAAACCACTGATTACTTTTAGTGAGAGACAATTGTTTTAAGCGGCATTTCAACATTTTCATGCATTAAATCGCTGGATATTTTTAGCGAGAGTCCGCTGTTTGAGACAGAGTTTTTACATTTGCCAGCGTGAAACCACTGGCTAGTTTTAACAAGGGACCACTGTTCAAGTCACTGTTTCTACACCGATGGATATTATTATCAAGACACTTCCATTCAAGCCGGTGATTCACCCTTTCCAAGCGTGAAACCACTGGATTTTCTTTTTTTCTAGTGAGAGACCACTGCTGTAGATGCTGTTTCTGAACTTGCAAGCATCAAAACACTGCATACTTGCAACTAAAATCCACTGTTCGAAACAGTAATTCAACATTTACCAGCGTGAAACCACTGGATATGTTTAATCATTGACCACTGTTTGAATCAGCATTTCAACATTTACAAGCATGAAACCACTGGTTACTTTTAACTAAATTTAGCTGTTCAAAACAGTAATTCAACATTTACAAGAGTGAAACCACTTGAGCCTCTACTGTTCAAGATGGCATATAAATGTTTGCAAGCATGAAACCACTGGATATTTTTAGTGAGAGGCACTCTTTCTACATTTGTAAGCGTGAAACCACTGGATATTTCAACAGAGACAACCATTCCAGCCGGCAGTTCAACGTTTCCAAGCGTGAAACCACTGGATATCTTTAATGAGAGTCCACTGGAGTTTGTAGGTACTTTTCCAACAAGCGTGAAACTACTGGACGGTTTTAAAAACAGACCACTGCTCGAGACAGACCTTCATCATTTGCAAGCGTGCAACCACTGGACATTTTAAATCAGGATACCACGCTTCCAAACGGTATTTCAAACTTTCAAATTGTATGAGATATCTTTAACAAGAGACCATTGTTCAAGTAAGTGTTTTGCCATTTGCAAGCATGAAACCACTGGATATCTTAAGCAAGAACTTTTAAGCGTGAAACCAATGGATTTACAGGAATTTTTGTGCAAAAATACCAAATATTCTTATTTTCAGCTCCTCAAGAGTGAATGTGTGCTGCTCTTCTCTGTTTTATGTGATCAAATGGTGAATTAAATACAAATATGACTGGGTTTCTGACAGTTGGTTTTAACAAACAACCGATTTTATGTGGATGAATGGGAAAATTACAGTTTGCTGCTGATTTTCTCAATGTATTTTTTTTTTCACAGCTTTAACTTGTTTCTTGTATAAAAACTTCATATATATTTGTGCAAAAATGCCAAATAATCTCCATATCCAGCTCCTCAAGTGTGACTGTGTGCAACTTTTCTCTGTTTTGAATGATCAAAAAGTGCAATAAAACTGAATATATTTCGATTTTTGCTGTCAGTCAGACAAAACAATACATTTGAAGATGTCAGGATGGACTGTGGGAACTTTTGCTGGAAGAAAACCAAAGTTGACTTTTGTCCTTGACTAGTTTTTCTTTTCACACACAGTTGTATCCTTAATTTATTTTTTGGGTTGTATGCTTGTGTGAAACAGGAGAAAACCCAGGCTGAGAGACTTGCATCACCTTGCTGGAACCCAAGGCTCAGGTTGTGAGTGGAGAGCCGGGTACTACACACAGAGACACACACACACACACACACACACACACACACACAGAAAAGTAAACAAAACTAAGACCACGATCACAGAGAGATAAAGGTGATTATATCCCCCTGATAGGCTCCAGAGTCAATCACCAGGCCCTGATCAATCACCCACACATCCCTGATCGATAACTTACGTTGGTGTAGAGCGCACAGTCGATCTCCCCGGCCTCAGACAGCTCGCTCAGGTTCCTGTCCCAATGTAGAAACGGTTCACTACTATCCAGGATCTCCATGATTTCCTCCACAGCCTCTTCCTCTCTCTCTGTGTGGCCTTGTTGGTGCGACACAAGAAACTCAGCAGGTTTTATTCTGATGCAGTCAGGCTGAAAACAAACTCCAGCGGCAACTCCGCCAGAAAAAAAAAAAAAAACAACACAGAGAAACTTCCCAACAACTTGTGAAGAAAAGGGGATAAAAAAAGAAACACGTCCGGTCGGTTTGCACTCAGAGAATGACGTGTGAGGAGCTGCAGCGGTCAGGTCGAAGCTGAGAAGTG
This sequence comes from Sparus aurata, assembly GCF_900880675.1. Taxonomy (NCBI): domain Eukaryota; kingdom Metazoa; phylum Chordata; class Actinopteri; order Spariformes; family Sparidae; genus Sparus; species Sparus aurata. The sequence continues at coordinate 20,913,104 of NC_044200.1, read as the reverse complement.
ATGTTGGTGATGTTGATGTTGTTGTTGTTTATCATCTCCTCTCTGGTTCAGGGGGTCCACAGGCGGCTCCCAGCAGCCTCTCGTCCCTTTTTCTCTGCTCCTGCTGCTCCTCCTCACTGCCCAGACACACAGGAATGTGAGGGCGGAGTCACACTCAGGCGCAGGAATCAGAAATACAATCGAAAATAAATCATTAAAATCAGTAAAAGTTCTCGCGACTGTTCGTTTAAATGTGAGAGAGTCCTTTGCAGATTTAATGCAGGATATTAAAAAAAAACGTGTGGTTATCTGTCTGTTCCAGCTGTTTGTGATATTAGGGTCAAGTACCAACATTAATAAATTAGTGTTTCCGGTTTGGGATTTCAGAATAAAGATCTAATTCCTCAGTTCCGTTTTTTTGCAATTTGTTCTGCGCAAGATGGTAAACAGCATTTTATTTATGATTATTATATGCCTGCACACTGAAGTTAAATACACCTTTGGTCTTATTTTTTCAAACAGGAAATTTTAAATTAGAGCATCTGGCTAATTTAAACTGTCAATGAAGACCGTGTGATATGATCAAAAGCTCCAAAACTGCTACTAAAGGTCTAGAATTAGCTTTGTATCCAACCTAATAAGATGTTTTTATTGTTGTTTTCCAGTAGCATAATAGTAGTCACTTTAGTTATTGTATAGTCAATGTAGTAAAGGAATAGATAAATAAACAGATGAAACTGTTTTAAAAAATATACAAATTCAAGCATTTTTTTTTTTTTTTTACATAAAAAGTCTCTTGGGGTCAATCTAATTTAATCCAATTCAATTCAAGACATATATTTCTGCATTAATGTCATATTTCTATAGTTAATAGGCATTAAAATTACATTTTAAAGGCACGACTGTAACTTCTGCTGCCTTCATATCGTCAACACAGGAATATTACATTTATAATAATAACAACCAGTTTTCTCTTTGTGTTTTAATTATGATGGTATTTTCCTGAAATATATAATATTTATCGTATTTATAATCATTTTAGTTTCTTCTTCTTCACCCTTGAGCCTACATGCTTTTATTTTTACATTCTCTTCGCCATTTCCGGTCTCAGCCTTGCTCGTGCCGTTGCTTGACGCAGCTTCTCTGAACTGAATCCACAGGTTCCTCGACAACACACAGCCCCGCCCAAATCCAGCCGGCGGACCAATCAGATCGCTCCTCTGTTTAAAGCCCGTTCGAACGTACAGCTGAGCCTTTAACTGACAGGTGAGGCAGCCAATCAGGAAGAGGGGTCGAGAACTCCAGCGACCAGTAGATTTAGGCCAAGAATACCTCTGATTTAAGCCCGCCCCCGCTGTCAAGGAAACAGCCAATCAGCGTCCACCAGTGAGAAAACTTTTTTAAAAGTCTCTTAAAGTGAATTCAAAGTGAAATCATATATAAAAACGTGCTTTTAGTTCACATAATCACCATTTAATACTTGTTTTATAAGTTTCAATGCAAATATCTGTCATTTATATTCACTGAATTCTGTTTCTGATTTTTTTTTAAATGTTTCTAAGTTTACTTTAATGGCTTACATGTAACTTTTATGATTTTTTTTCCTCTTTAAAGTGCGTTCAAAGTGAATTTAGGAAACACAAATGTACACAGGATGGTTAAATCATACATGTTTTGACTGTAGTGAATGAACACAAACAAAGTCTGGAGTCAAGTCTTATAATAGGAACTGTTACATAGAGATGAACCAGCAGCAGTGAGCTGAAATCAACCAGGAAGGAAATGAAACACTGATATATGCAATCGCAACTGACAAGAAAGTGACAAAGCAGAAAAAAAACTAATGCAGATAAAAACAAAAGAACATGAAGGACACACACTAATGTTGTTTAACTGAAGGAGAAACAGAAAAAAAAAAAGGTGGATCTTAATTCCTCTAAATCTGTAAGTGCTTTGGAAATTTAAACATTTCACTTCGGTTGAACAACTTTAATTCATGAGAGACAGCTGAGACAGCAGCTGAGAGGAAAACTTTACACTTCAGTTGGACAGATTTTTCTTCTGGCGACAAATTCCATGAAAAGTTTTTCTCACACCTTCATCCACTCCTCAAACTTCTTAACAATGAAGCTACAACAACAGTGCAGCACTCGACATGTTAACAGTCGGTTTTGTTTCTTTTGCAGCACTGCTGGAGGATTAAACACAGCGATCTGGGGTACAAACATCTCGGCCGCACATGCACCCGAAAATCTGTGAAGAGCGACAAAACATTTGCATTGGTTGCACCGGTGCACCTGAAACTCAGCTGGTCAGATAAGAAAAAAAGTATAAAAATATCTTTGTAACAATTCTTGCTGCATTTTTACTTTATTGTTGAAGAGTTTAAATTACAATGTGTTTATGGGTTAGCTTAAACGAGAAGTTAGTCACAGCAGTCCGACCGGTGTGAGAAAGTTAGTCTGCAGCTCTGTGAATGATTTCTTCAAAATAAAAGACCTGGGGAAAGTAGATGGTTCGAGACGCCTGAATTACAGTCGTCCACATCAAGAAACAACTCCTGATTTACTGAGCTTAAAGAGACTTTGTCTTAACTGACAAGGTAAAGAAAAACTATAATAAACTTGTCAGCTCCAACACGATTTGCTCTTAACAGAGCTACAACTTGTCCAACAGTGACCAGTGAAAACATGTTTCACCTCACATTATTCTCTGCGGTAAAACTTGGGCACACGCAAAAACAAAAAAAGAAAATACAAACTGTTTCTTTGTACTGGCTATTTACAAAAAGCAGGATCAGAATCAGTAAATGTATTCGTATGACACTTCGGGGCTCTTTGGGCTTCTCTTGATGCCTGCGTCCCCCCTTTTCTCCTGTGTGAGTCAGTTCCTTTACTTGGTGGCATTCAGAGTCCTCAATGTTACGTTTGAATAAACATGAAAATACAAAAAGAAGTTGACTTGTTGTTGGGCGGAGACCAGGAGGAAAGTCCTTCACATTCTCTCTTTGTCGCTCAGGAAGACGATGTTGTCTGGAGAGGAGAGGAAGAAATAAATTGTTTTAGTCTAAACATGTCAAATAAACGTTGACATTAGATCGTGAGGAACAAGTGTGTGTCGCGCTCTGACCTGCGATGATGGTGGTGGCCTGACGTCTGACTTGGTTCTTGTCCGTGTACTCTCCGTAGTCCAGTTTTCCCTCCACTAGAATCCTGGAGCTGAAAAGGAGAATAACCAGGATTCACAACAAGATCTCAACATTTTGAACACTAGTACACAAACTGCCGTTTAAAGAAGTTTTAAATATCCTAATAAATAAGAGAATAAATAAAACTAAATGAGTATATTGGAGGTTCTGGTCCCGGCTCGTACCCTTTCTTGACGTACTGGTAGGCCACGTCTCTCAGACCGGGTTTGAACACTGATATGCGATGCCACGTCGTCTTCTGGCTGATGTCGCCTGGAAACACGACACACATGAATCATGATCAGTCACGTAATGAGCCGTTACAGCCTACTGGCCATTAAAAAAAACTCACGTTAATACTCAGAAGGTTTTCTGTTATGACCTCTACATTGATTTCTTATCAGCCCATTAGTCATCTTTATAATTTTAAATGGTGAATGAGGCATTAGGGCTGGAAATGAGCTTCAGGGACGTCGCAGTATTACTGGGGCATTTGAGTGCTTCTGAATTCAGCTTCTTACATCATTTATGGTAATCTAAAACCTTCAGATCTACCATCATATATCATGTGTTCAGATTCATTGACTGAAGTCGTTGTGCAACACTGACCTCTAGTGGCCGAATAATAACACTTCAGCAGAGCAGATCAGGAAATGTTATACAGTGGTGTAAAAAGTACCCAACAGTCACCGTTGAGAAACAGTCGAGATATCATGTTATAAGATCATTTTGGTAAAAGTTAGAGTCACCAAGACAAATAGTGAGTTGAGTTTTAGTCTTTAAGGATCTGATATTAAATGTAATCGAGTATCAAGAGTAGAATTCAGAGTCAAAGCAAATTATATATATATATACATGCATTTACTGAACATTTACAGATTATCAGTTCTGATATTTGGAAACTCTGATTATTCAAATGTTTTTTTTTAATACATCTGAATACCAATAAAATAAAAACCAATAAAATAAACTAATTAAAACACGCACTACGTCTGCTCTGAGTTATTACACTTTTAACCTGACTTTAAATCAGCACGAGGGAAAGTAAGATAATGATAATGAATCTTCCTTGATGGGTGAACCTTTCCTTTTAAAAAGGGAAGTCCAGGTCCTGATGTGGGGCTTTAAACTTTTATTCAACAGGTGTGAAGCCTCGTGTGCTTTAAAGTGAAACTCTCGCCAAAATGCAGCCGAGGCTTTTTTTGTGAATGAGTCAAACCTTCGTGTAAAAGCATAATTACAACGAAAGTGACACTTTTAAGATTCACCGTATTTTCGTTTTTGGGTCAAGCTCATTTTCAATGGGAGTGCTACGGGCACTTTTACGATAGCATCAAAATCTCCATTTTTAAAACAGTAAGAAGGCTCGACACAACATGAGACTTTGCTCGTAGTATCACCAGGGTCTCTACACATGAACACGAGCATTGAGAACATTGTTTGTGTACACAGAGTTTACTAAAAAGAAGGTTTTTGAACCGCTACTGTCTTCTGGCAACAACGCGATATCTCACGTGACTTTCCCGGCTTTTTATTTTAGTATTGTTTCTTACATGAGGCTCATTTTTCAACTCAAGGTCAATATTGTTTTTCGCTAACGACAAAACAAATTATCCTGCATTTATATGGAACTAAGCTTTAGGAGCGTTCCACCTTAACTGTCCTCCGTGTGACGTCACATTCTGAGATCGACACGGAACAAGCTACTGCTAACATGAGTTGTTCAAAAACCTGCTTTTTAGTAAACTCTGTGTACACAAACAATGTTCTCAATGCTCGTGTTCATGTGTAGAGACCCTAGTGATACTACGAGCAAAGTTTCATGTTGTGTCGAGCCTTCTTAGTGTTTTAAAAATAGAGATTTTGATGCTATCGTAAAAGTGCCCGTAGCACTCCCATTGAAAATGATTCTGACCTGAAAACGAAAATACGGTAAATCTTAAAAGTGCCTCTTTCATCGTAATTATGCTTTTACACGAAGGTTTGACTCCGGTACATTCACAAAAAAAGCCTCGGTTGCATTCTGGCGAGAGTTTCGCTTTAACTACATTTCAGTAGCTGGGATTTTACGAAAACTGTTCCCCCCTCACTGCAACAACAATCTGATTTACCAGTTCATCAAATTATAAACCAGACTCCAACAATGAGTCTTCAGATACTAAAGGTCAGAAACCAATATCACCAGTCTGTTCTAGCTTTTGGCTTAATGTAAAACTGGTTTGTAAATATTCTTCAGCGCTCCGACCCCAAACCTCGCCGCTGAAAACCTTTGATACTCAAACATGTTGGTCTGTGTTAGTTACAGTCTATTGCACAACCATTTGAGCGTGAAGCACACTGAGTTCACTTGTAATTAAACATGCTTCATTTGCATGCATTTCTATCATCCGGTGTCCTCTGACGTCGCACCTGTTTCATTAATCTCTGGCTCTCCGGTGCGCCACATTTCATTGGTTGCTACGGAGAAGATGGTCACGGGGTTGCGACCGTCCACTTGTCTCATCACCGGGTCCTGACCCACTCGGCCCAACAGCTGCACGCGGTTTATCGCTGGAACACAAACACACACACATCTACGTTATCAGAGCAGAGTTATGAAGAAGAACGCAGCTTTTTAAGGTACCTTCTCCAACAATTACAGATTCCTGAAACCTTAATCATCACATACACATTCACAAAGTTCACAGAATTCCTTTACATTCACAGCAACCAACGTGTATTAGGGCTGGGTATCACCAGGTACCTCGCGATACGATACTATCACGATATTTTGCCCACGATAACGATAATATCACGATACAGCGAATCTGCGATAATCGGCATATTGCAAGAAATTTCATCCACGATACATCACGATATCTGTGTCACTGAAGAAATTCAGAATTTATTGACTGCACTGAATCCATTTCACAGGAATTACAAAACACTGTCAATCAATTTCACATGAATGACAGCCAAGTAAACAAAGAGTATATTGCACAGTGTCTCTTCTTAACACACACACTGACTACAACTATCATTAAATATCTATATGTGTGGGTGTGGGAGCTACTTAAACCATTTTTTAAATTTTATTTGGTTGTATACCTATGTTTGAATAAAGATAAAGCTGTCCTCCGAAGAGGAATGGTGGTGGTGGGCCAAAAAAAAAAAAAAAAAAAAAAAATCATTTTTTTTTTTTTTTTACATTTTTAAATATCGATATTTGGCACCAGTGTATCGATAACGTACCTCAAGACGAAATATCGCGATATATCGTAGTATCGATATTTTGGCACACCCCTAACGTGTATTATCAGTTTTTTTATATTAACTTTGATGTATTTTTGTTCTGATCGTGATTATATATTGCTTGCTTGTTAGATGGAACTTCGGAGGGTTTTCACTCACATCTCTCCAGGATGAGGTTGGCATCAGTGCTCCTGTATCTCACCACCTGTCGGAACAGCTGTGGAAGGACGAGAGGAACCACATAAATAAAGTATTGACTTTATAAAATCGTAGGTATACTGAGCTGTACAAAACGCCTTAAACAGCCGTGGGTCAAACATGTTATTTCCCATGTTATATTCTTTTATTTATGCGTTTCTTTGAGATCACAAGTTTCCGTTCTTTGCTTCCCAAATCACTCTTAAGTGACGACTCCTTGCTTTAAATCATTTTCTTCGGCACATTCACTTTAATCCCTCATCACTTCAATGTACCACTTAAAATTGCTCCTACAAGTCTGACCAGTAAAAACACAGCGAGTCATCTTGACTAAACTACAGTGTTTCTACAGGTATACGAGTTCAGCATGATAGATATGGTCTAGTACCAATTGATTCTTGCTCACCTGTGCTGAGGCACTTCTCAACATCTTCTTTGGAATCGGTGTGCAGCCAACAGCAGCTGCTGACTTTCTGAGGACAGAACTGAACGATAAAGGGGCAGAAAATCACTGATTGAAGGCAAAGCAGCCACATGAGATTAACATTTAGGCTATATCTATTTTGACTAAACTAGACGATATTCTGAGGGTAAACTAAACAAAAGACTCAGTATGATGTAATGCAATTCAACAGCCAAGCAAACTACAGCCTCCAAAATAATCAAAAAGTTGAATCAACATCTCTCTATTAGATTTAAACACAAATTGACACTTACACGCCAAATGAGGTGAGTGTTTTTTTGTCTCAGTGTATCTCAAAATTGTGTTTAAGTACAGAATTAGAGTAAAAGTACTTTGTAACTTTCCACCACTGCTGACAAGTTATTTCTAAATTGATCTGCTAGGTGAAAGAGGGATTTTTTTTTTACTAATTCCAAGTGCTGTAAAGTGAATTATTTGCTGTTTCATGTAATGATGAGCTGATTATAATAACAGACACAACAACAACAAAACTGACAGATTTCAGAATGGAGTTTGGTGAGATTATAAATGTCAGATGGAGGTTTATCCGCGTTTCTGGGTCTGAAGTCAGACAAGCTGAGGAGCCAGAGGCGAACATGGTTTCACCGTCAGACCACCCCCTTCATTACAACAGCAATGAGGCTTCAGCAGCCTCCCGCGCCATCGGATGTGGACATGAGATAACCCCTTAAATTAACGTTTTTATGAACGGGCATTGGTTCAGAGACAACGGAAGCCGAAACAGCAGATGGTCCGCAACACGTAGAAAAACAGAACAGAAAAACAGCGTTAACGTGAGCTAACAGAAGGACAAAGCAGCTGAATCGAAACTTACCAAGTGCGAGACTCCAGGAGACACTTCGGTAACCTCACGCTGCTTCCGGTCCGTCTCCATTAGACTTCCGAACACAAAAGTTCCGCTTTGAAACTTCCCACATAAATGTTATATTTGTTACATGTCAATAATATTCTTTTCTTTTAATATTATATTTTTTATTTGAAAATATATAAATACATAATAGGTACGTGATGTACTTTTTAATATTTAAACAAATAAAAATACATACAAATTAACTAGTGATTCAGTAATTAGCCATTAATGAGTCTTTATTGGTAACTACATTACATTACATCCAGAGACAACTTAATCAGATATTAATTTACACTTTATAAACAAGTAATTGTAAAAGTCTCTACTTTCACACACAGGAAGCCAGTGCAGGGATTTAAACTGGATGTATGTGCTCCACCTTCATAGAGTTAGTAAGAAACCCTGGCTGCAGCTGCAGTTGTCTGATTTTTGTCTTTTTACTAAGAACAGTGAAGACACACTCAAATCCGTCCATCCTGCTGAACATAAAGACAGAAATAAAGGATTTCTAGACTGATTTTATAATTGTCCTCATGTAAGTCACAACATTCAGCGTTGTGTTCATAACTACATCATGATTTCTGTCTCAATATGTAGATTTTTCTGCCCTTGATTCATGGTGAGCGCTGACCTTTAATCTTTCCTGTTTAGGGCCAAAAAAAAAATTATTCAGTGTTCCCTGTATTGTAGAAAATTAACCTGACCAATCCTCCTTGAACAAACTTAAGCCTGCTTCACACTTGCACTGTCACTGGATACATTCAGATGAAATTATCAATGAAAATTGGGGTGAAAATATTGATTTTTCTCCATTAAAATCATTCAGCTATGTTACACAGATTTTCTTGCCGAAGGATGACTGTTCTGATATGTTGGAGGAGCTTACATGTGCACCTTTGGTACACTTACAATCCAACATAACTTCTGTGTGTTTATGCAACAACAAGCTATACTGGTTGTACAAGACATACTGCCAATGTGAATGTGAATGTGAAAGGATAGATTTTTGAAATAATAAAATAAAATAACCTCACTCAAAGTCACCGTAGATCGTATTACAACACAGGAAGAGGTGGTCACCTGAAGAACTGCTTAAGGAAATTATAATAATGAGTCTGAAGTCCACCAGAGAGCTCAAGTGCATGTTGATCTCCTGTGGACGTGTCAGTAACGCGCAGCAGCCTCTCTGGTGAAACCCTTTTCTTTTCATTCAAACTAGAGAAAGCCACCAGACTCCTTAAGATATGTATTTCTTTGTATAAAACAAGAGTGTTTAGAAGTACAGTAAACAGTAGCTAACAGGCAACTTCTTTTGCGAAAGTCCCCATACTCCCTTACAAAATCGCTAAATTGTGTTAATTATAAAGTTAGAAGAAACTTCTTAGTAATGTGAAACGCTGTCTGTAACACATTCGTAACTAGTTGGGACTTCTTGTTAATTCGGCAAATGTTAAACATGAAGATATTTATTTCTTTGTATAAAAACAAGTGTGTTTAGACGTACAGTAAACAGTAGCTAACATAGGTAACGTCTTCAGCCAAAGTCCCCAGACTCCCTTAAAAAGTCGCTAATTTTGGTCATTGTTAAATTAGAAGAAACTTCTTAAGTAATGTGAAACAATTTCTACTCACATTCTTAACTATCCGGGCCTTCTTGTTAATTCGGCAAATGTTATACATGAAGATATGTATTTCTTTGTATAAAAACAAGTGTGTTTAGACGCACAGTACACCGTAGCTAACAGGCAACTTCTTTGGCGAAAGTCCCAAGACTCCCTTACAAAAATCACTCATTTTTAGAAGTTAGAAGAAACTTCGTAAATTATAAGTAGGTAAGGCTGTCTGTATAACAATCTCTGAAGTTGGGACTTCTTGTTAATTCGGCAAACGTTATATATTATAAAATGTATTTCCTTGTTTGAAAACAGCCAAACAGACACAAAAAAGTAGGAAAACAAGTCCCGTCGTTTGGTTCCGGCCGGTGGAGTTAGGCAGGAGCACGTCAAGGACAGGAACAACCGGGAAAAAACAACAGGCAGGTTTATGGCTGTTTCTGTCAGATTTTAAGTTTTATGGCTTTTGTTGTTTTGTTTTCGTGTATTTTAGACCTGCTTCCATGCTGGGTTTAAGACGGCTGGCAGTCGCTGCGAGTGTACATCGACCTGTCAGGTACTTAAAAGTTAGTTTATGTCGTTTTTAAGATTAAATCAGAGCATTTGGAATGTTTGTATTATAAACCGTTAATACCTTTTTTTAATGGACTGAGGTTTGTTGGCTGTCTGTTTGCTTCTCTCAACTATAGCTGACTTTACATATGTTGAATCTCAGTTTCTCAGTCAGGGCAGCTTCAGGTGATGTGTAATCTTGTTGTGCTGCTCTGTGAACATAACGTTACTGAGAAGTGTGGGAGGTTAGGCCCTAAGTGGTGGAGCATGAGTTTTCTAAACTAGCCTTCTGTAACAAACCTGTTTAATATCTACATCCCTGATTAGTCTTTTTTCATGATAGTGACTTTGTGTCCAATAACAAGAGGATGAGAAGATAATGACTGAACTTTAAGTTTTGGGGTGAACTGTTCCTTTAAGCAGCACTTTACTGTTTACAACAAGTTGAGGTGGCTCTAGTTTTAGTTACTTTGTAGAGTTGAGCACTTAAGTAACTTTTATGGTCATGTTCCTCGTCAAAAGGAGAAAGTTGATGCACTCGCCGAAAGAATAGGATCAGAGAGGGACAACAAGAGGAATTAGGAACTGATAAATAGATTATGGGGATCATAAAGAAAGGACAATTAATGGATTGAAGATAACAAATAAAAGCATAAAAGGATGGCAAGAAAAATAGACCTCACATGAGAGGAATTAAAAAATAGACATCACTCAACATCACCAGCAAAGTTTAAAATCCATCTTAAAAAATGTCTCCTCAGGCGATTATCGACCATGTCCCCGCCCACCTCTCCGATTCTCTCGGTTCAGCCCACTCGAGGTCTGGTGGACGAGAAGTTAAAGGTGGTGGTGGAGAGTCTTCCTCCGGGATCTCCTGTCACACTTCACTCCCTCCACCACTCTGAGGATGAGGACTACTGGGAGGCCTTCGGACACTACGTCAGTGATTTCAGAGGGATGGTGTCTGGTGGGTTTGGCCTCGTTGGTCTAAACACAAAGATGCGACAGATGTCTGCTGTTGTTGACATTTTCCTGCTTGTGTAGTTTCAGAGGATTTGAGTTTTGGGGGGACGTACACAGGAAAAGAAGACATGGGTTTGCTGTGGAGTATGCGCCCCGTCCCAGGCAGCCGCAAAGGCCTCAGGTAATACGATAACCCTCTGTGAAGCTGCAGGTGAGGGCTGGGCAAGCTAAAAACAGAATTGTCAGATTTCCTACAAAGCTTAGCTCCTCACCCTGATTGTTAAACTCTCCACCTTTCACCTGTCAGGTTGAGAAAGATGAACGTCTGCAGCCCCATGCTCCACAACATCTCGGTCTACAGTGGACACGTCTCTGAGGGCTTCAGGGAGCAGACGCCTCTGACCTCGGTGCTCGTAGAGAGATGGTACATGGCTCCAGGGGTCAAGAGGATCGATATCATGGAGAAAGGAGTGCGAGGGACCCTCTTCATACCTCCAGGTACACCTGCATCACCTGGGAAACACACTCCCTCCTCGCATCTGCCTTTAATGATCTTGAAATACACAGGGAATTCCTCTGACCCATTTTTTGTTTGATTATGATGTGATTAAAGATCGGATTCTTTAAAATCTGTCCCTCCCTGCGTCAGGTCCAGGACCCTTCCCTGGACTGTTGGATATGTGGGGCGGCGGTGGAGGGCTGATAGAGTATCGCTCAGCCTTGCTGGCATCACATGGTTACGTTTCTTTGGCGATGGATTACTTCAACTCTCAGGAGCTCGAGTCCGCAGATCTGGAGTTTAAGTATTTTGAGGTTTGTGTTATTCTTTTATTGCCTCCAGAATTTATATATTCGGTGTGAAGGACAATTTATTTACCCAACAACCAGGCGAGTTAGTTAGTTCACCAACCTTTACAAACACAGCAAAGCAAAAGCAAAACCCTAGAGCCTACATCAGCCAACGAGTGATTCTGTAGACTAGTGACCCACTTAAGGCCCCAAACTATGCTAGTTGATGTAATTTTATGCATTTGTGCATTTTGTCCTTTTGAATATGCATATTTCTTCCACCTAAGCACTTGTCTTTGACTGTTTTATGTACACAAAGTGAGTGTAAATATGGAAATAAATGACTGTAATGACTTTTTGTCCCTGTTACATTCAGGCAGGTGTATCTTGAGGTCATAACATTACTTTTTTGGCCACGCATCTGAATATTTAATGTGTTAAGTGTCCATTTTCAGTGATATTGTCATTAACTTTGAACTTGGACCATGTAAGAAAAAGATAAATGTAGTACTTGTTGGCCAGAACAAGGCATTTAAGACATTTAGGATATTAACTTACCAAAAACTTTGGATTTATAGATCTTGCATATCATAATTTCTTGTTATCTGCTTTTGCACAGACAGCATTTAATATTATCAAGGAGCATCCTCAAGTGATCCCAGACAGAGTGGGAATGTTTGGCCTTTCCCTCGGCTCGCTGGTGACCATGCATGTGGCAGCGGAGAGCACCATTGTAAAGGCAAGTGACAGATGCACAATGTCGTGGGGTTGTTTTTGGTGGCAAAATCACACAGATCCAGAATTTTAAGTCCTGTAGGCAGCGGGAGCGTTTGTTTCATGTGTCATTGTGTTGTTTGTGTTGTGTTCCAGCCACGTTGTTGTATTTGTGTCAGCGGGAGCCACTTTTATCCGCGTGATCGGACCATCAAGGAAGTCATTATGGAGCCGAGATCGTGAGTATTCTGTTCTGTTAGTAACACGTTTTTTTGTATAGCCGAAGTGATGTGAACGATTACTTGTGACCGCAGGAACTCTCACCGGTTACGTATCGATGAGAACAACCATCATGTGTGGCGAGATATGTGGATACACTTATTGGACGACCCCTCGAAGAAAGTGGACGTAAGTACCTGCGTTAATGTGGACGAACCTTAAACCTGCATTCTTTCTGATCCTTCAATCTGTATTTCACTTACAAAAAACAAAAACATATAGGTTTATTCTAACAAACACATTAAATCTGGTTAATTCTCTGGCAGGTGGGGAAAATAAACTGTCCCATATTGTTGGTCAATGGAAAAGATGACCAGAACGTGCCTGCGGATGAGTGTGCTGAGGATGTGAGTACACACACACACACACACACACACATATTCGAATGACGGAAAACATCCTGATCAAAGATTCCAACTGTTACATGGAGGCCTAAAGCATTTAAAGGGATATTCCGGTGTAAGTTTAATCCATGGTCTAAATCACCGTGAAACTGTGTTAGACTCCCTCTCGAGAGATCAAGTTAGCAGACCGCTAATTTACGGAGTTTTATCAACCTCAGAAACGACCGCACGACAACAATACACTGCAGTAAATGGATCCAAATATAAACCGCCACCAAAAAGCCACAAATAATGCTCAGAACAGCACCAAACTTCAGCAACAGTACAAATAGGGTCTCAGCACATAGTCCGGGGCATCTAACCTCCGCTAGCTTAGCTGGATTTCTATTGTGAAGCTAAAAACAGATTTCAACTCTCCTCCATCAGCTTCCGGGTCGGGGAAGTCCCGACGAGACGATTACCGAGTGCGGTTAGAAATGCTCAATTCCGTTCTTTTCCCTGTCCGCTCTCGATAATAACTGTTATAAACTGGCAGGTAAGACACATATGAACTTTGATTGCTTTTCCATGGAGTCATAATCATACATTTTCATCCATGAGCCGCGCAACTCTACTGCACTCGGTAATCGACTCGTCGGGACTTCCCGTCAACAGGAAGCTGCTGCAGAAGAGTGGTAAATTTAGTCAGCTTTTCAGTAGAAATCCAGCTAAGCTAGCGGAGGTTAGATGCCCCGGACTATGTGCTGAGACCCTATTTGTACTGTTGCTGAAGTTTGGTGCTGTTCTGAGCATTATTTGTGGCTTTTTGGTGGCGGTTTATATTTGGATCCATTTACTGCAGTGTATTGTTGTCGTGCGGTCGTTTCTGAGGTTGATAAAACTCCGTAAATTAGCGGTCTGCTAACTTGATCTCTCGAGAGGGAGTCTAACAAAGTTTCACGGTGTGTTAGACCATGGATTAAATTTACACCGGAATATCCCTTTAATCAGAATATAGTCCCGCCCGCTCTGAAGCATCTAATCTGAAATATAAAAAAGAGGATTATTCTCACCGGAGAGGAACTTTGTGCTTTTGTTTTTTATTTGACCTTTGACCCTCAGATCGCCCTCTTGATGAATGCAGCAGGGAACGGGCACCTCCTGAGCAGAGTGCTCTACCCTGATACTGGACATCTGATTGAGCCGCCCTACTCGCCTCACTTCAGGGCCTCTAATTTTAAGGCGGCCGGAGTAGCTACAAAGACGGGTGAGTCCTCCTGACACAGAGTCACACAGGCTTTGTGTTTTTTATTTACAGTATACCTCCTAACAGAAAACCAAGTCTTCTTTTTTATGGACTGGTTTCATCTGCTGTGTCCTTTGGGGAGGTGAAAGGCGCTTATAAATAACATGTTTGACTATTATTTTGTGTTTCAGTGATGCTGCTGTGGGGAGGACAAACCAAACCTCACTCAGACGCTCAGGAAGACGCCTGGAGGAAGATTTTATCTTTTCTACAGCACAATCTGTACTCCAGCACGCCTCCGAGAGCCAAGCTGTGAACGGTTACAGTGATGTTCTGTATGACATCATGTTTACTACCTCAAAACTGCCATAATGTGTCTCGCAGTATTAACCAGGTCAGAAGATTGATCACGTAGTGTAACACAATTATTATAATTATTGATATCAGTGACAGTGACTTTGTTTGAACGAATGCTTTATTGTCATTTAAAAAAAAAAAGTTATATTATGACAGACGTGAAATTTTATATGAACTAGAAATATATTTTTTAATCACAATAAAATTGTAAAATTCCATGTGTTTAAGCAAATGCACCCTGTATGATAATTATAGATTAAGTGCAGAGACACCCGTCAATGTCTTTATGCTCGGGGGTGGGACCAGAACACCCTCAAACTCGGCCTCCACTGGTTTCAAAAATAAGTTTTATTGTATGTAAGCCTATGAGAAAATTACCCTACTTCTCACTTGATTTATTAACAGGTTCCTAATGAGTTTATCGTCTCAGTCGTTGATTCCGAGCCCTCTTCCGTACAGCATGACGTTCATTTTGTAAATTATTGTTTAACATTTTAAACACCACCAACGTGATCACAAGAGCAGCAGCAGCAGAGTGGTGTAGTAGATGACATATTTTCGTAGGCTAACCCAGAAGTTAGCAAAACTTGCTAACTGATTTCTGTGTTTTGGGATTATAAGCTACACAACTCAATAAAGCCGTTATTAATTAAGTTCTTCTGAGTTTCGTTGGTTTGTCGTTCATCATTGGACTCTGAAGAGTTTATTTTCGATCCCAGGTGAAGAAATCTTTTTCCACGCTAGCGTTGCTGTAGAGTTTTGGTTTCTCCTCTCCAGCACCAAAACAAACACCAACAGTCCAGGTTTGTTCAGACATGAGATGTGTGTTTTATTTTCATGCAGAATTCCTTCCTTTATTAGAATAACCTGTTAAGGTAACACTCATAACACCTGGAGGAGATTTCTGCAGCGTAGGACTTGCCCAGAATTACAGGTACAGTTTTTTTAACAATGCAAATATACACGGTGGACGAGTGCTGTTTATTTCTGCCTGGTTGGTTTGTGTCGTTTGTTCGAGGCAGCAGTAAAGTTCAATCACTCAGACTTCAGTAAAGGCACACGCTGTCACAGTCCTTTTCTCAGGTGTCAGTGCACGCGTGTTTTCGTGGGATCATCTGAGCAGAGTCTGGATCTGCTCGACCAGTCGGAGTGTCGGCTGGCTGATCAGGTAGTGAGGCGGCAGCTTCTCCTCAGCACATGACAGCTTCACAAAATACCTGCAGGGAAGAAACGACACGTTACATCAACACTTCAACTTCCTCCTCGGTTCATGAGGCTCTTTCACAGAGCAGCGTCACAAACCTGAACTCCTCTCTGAAGTGAGATCTGAGGTGCTGTCCCAGCTGGGTGTTGTACTGCAGGCAGGCCAGCAGGAGGCGACAGCGCTGAAATAATAGCACCGACTGAACCGGGCTCAGAAACGACTCCTGCAGGTCGGACAGAACCAGCACCACCTGCTGAGCCTGGTAACTAAGGAAGGACGTCTGCAGAGAGAAGAAGAGACAACCAACGATCTTTTAGTAAGACAGAATCTCTCTGTGGTGGCAACTTGATCCAAATTCAAATACAAAATTCATTTGATTCAGAGGAAAGTTTAACTAAAGGATGCAGCTCCGAGTTTACCAGGTGAGGATGAGACTGCAGGACTCGGAGGATCCATCCAACAGTCAGGAAGTTGTCAGCAGTGGAACATCTGCTGGCCTAAAACACAGAAAAGTTACAATACAGTGCGACGTCACCAGCTGAACACAAATGTTTGAGTCTCACTTACAAACTGGGACACTTGCACAAGAAGGTACCAAAGTGACGATTTACCTGATCACCTGATTAATGAATTCATTAGAAATCAAGCTGCCGTCGTCTCAACTCACCTCGTGGCCTAAAAGCAGCAGCTCGGACAGCAGCGAGCAGGCGGCGTCCAGATACTCCGACAGTAAGGCCTCAAGAGAGAGAACAACTGTGACATTAAAAACAGATTTAAATAAATACAAATATTGAGTTGAGAGTAGATCGCAGCTCACCTCACAGTCGATCAGAGATCCTGTGTTTTGTGTTGGTTGCTCTGGATCACATATCACGGCAAGCAGCATTCTGGAGGCCAGGGCACCTCTGGAGGTGAGGAACAAAATCATCCTTTAAAGAGCGTTCACAGCAGAAAACGAGATGAATCCATCTTGTTATGATTCAAGGTGAGATGTTTACTTTTTGGATGAGAGCAGGTTGAGTCTGGCCGGTTCCACCTCCGTCTCCCTGAACATGACGGCGAGCGTCTGGACGATCAGAGTGCTCAGTCTGAGCGGAGGGAGAGAGCCGGAGTGAGTTTAGATGTCTGATTGTGTTTTTGTAGCTTCTAGGCGGCCTCTAGATTCATAAAAGTCTTTAAAATATATATATATATATATCTCTCTCTATAAAAGCAAATAACCTCTGTCTGTGTGTGTGTGTGTGTGTGTGTGTGTGTGTGTGTGTGTGTGTGTATTCCTCAAATATCTCTGCGGATCAGGATCAGACTGACCTGAGAGTTTCAACATGGCTGCTGCATGGTTCAAGGGTGTGCTATTTCGCATTTGTTTGGACTGCAATGATACCGTTAATAAATTATTTCATAAATGCTTTACAAATTCCACGAGCATTGTCCACCGGAGCCACTACAGTCACACGCGCACCAGAGCCAATCACTGCAGAGCCCACCTTAAGAAACAAGCAGATTTATACCTGCAGCGCGCGAGCTAGACCGGGATTTTGCCGGTGGTTCGGTCCTGTTCTGTTCTGTTCTGTGCATCTAAACTGACTGTTGTGGATTAATGAGATTAAACGAGTCCGGACCGAGTCTGTTCGGGTCTGAGGAGATCTGGAGACGCGCGGACAACAAAGTGGAATCGGAATCTGTGGATGTTCGTGTGTAGCTACCTGCTAGCGAACATTGCCGTCACGTTTGCTTTGTGTCTGGTGCAGGAAGAAACGGTAAAAACGGGCTTTTGTCACGAAAGTGTCCAAGCAGCAAGTTTGGTTGTTGAGGAACAGGAAGTTGTGGGAGGGACCTAGGCGGATGATTGACAGGCAACGACGGTCGGTGTGTGTGAGAGTTGAGAGATTTGTGACATTTAGCGTGTTTGGAGTGTGTAGTTAGTGTGTTATGTAGTGTTTGGTGTAGTGTGTTTAGTGAGTAGTGGAGTCGGTTTTTTGTTTAATGAGGAGAAGCTGAATGTGGAGCAGGCAGTGCAGCTCTTCATTCAGCTGGAAGGAGCTCAGGCAGACCTGAGCATTGCCTGCATTTAAATGTAAGTAGTTATATATAACTTTGTAAATGTTTTAAATGTATGCACACATTTAGATAAACAACAATTTATATTTGCATTATAAGTAAAAAAAAAAAAAAAAGAAAAAAAAAATGGTTTGTTAAACATATTTGTGGTTTTCACAGTAAAAAAATCAAACTTTTTCTACTCGGATTTCATGTTTTTTTTGTGATTTTAGGTCCATTGTGTTAATACAGTATGTCAAAATAAAAATAAAAATAACTGTACAGTCACATGTGAGGTTGTGCTGAAAATAATGACACCAAGTAAATAGCTTTTAAGATGAAATATAATGGCAAAATCAAAAATAGTCACAAACAGCCAATTATACCCTGGAATATCGGATTTCACAACTAACCTAAATATCCCTGACGTCCCATCTTCAAACACAGCCTCATTTGGCCATCCATGAAAAAGCTCCTTAACCTCCCACTTTTTTATAGGAATACACTTTTCTTACGGGCACTGCACTAGTATCTTTAAAGCTGAGGTCTTTGAGACTCCAAACAGACGGATAAAGAAGCTTTAAATATTATGAAACACACACAAATTCTATCCTTCTAAAAACAGACATAAGAATGTCGTGTAAAAACTGCAATGAGCTTATAACCTCAACACACACACACACACACACACACACACACACACACACACACACTCTGGAGCTTACAGTAGCTGATCTGCCGTGTAGACTCTGCTGAGGCTCTGACAGCCGTGGAGAGATTCCTCCAGAGTCTGAACCAGGAATACACACACCTCACCGGACTGAAACACACACAACAACAGAGGAAGGGTCACCCAAGTCCAACCAGATTAAACTGTCCTCAGGTCTTTTCTGTGTTTGTCTCAGTCATAAGAGGTCACAGAGGCGTCAGAGTTAGATCAGTTCAAAGTTCCTTGCAGTTCGTTAAAGAAGTGTAGGGCTGCAATACGTGATTATCTTCCTTATCGATTCATCTGTGAACTGTTTTCGAGGTTCATAAATGATTCGATTTGTCTATAAAATGCTTTAAAATGGTGAGAAATGTCGATCTCACAGCCAGAGACACCTGAGGATATTCAGTTTACCATCACAGAAGACAATGAAAAACAGGAATATCACATTTACGAACTTTTACACACCTGCGGATCGACAGGTGCGTTGGAGACGACCAAGAGTCGACAAAATCAGAACATAAAATTCCTGCACACTGTCCTCTTCATTTGCAGTAAGAACAATGGGCCTCATTCCCCAATATCTTCTTAAGAATCTTCTTAGATTCTTTCTTAAGTTGTTCTTAAGAGGTTCCTTAAGAAAACCCTACATCAGATTCACCAACTCGTTCGTAAGCCTCAGAGTTGTTCGCAGCTGTGTTCTTACATTGATGAAAGCCGCAGGAGCAATATATATGCCATTGTTTTGCGGGCCTTGGATGGAGAAATGCCACGTATAAATGGGGTGGGGGGGTTACTTATTGATGGCATGTTTCCAATTTACTTGATTTATCTTAAATCATTTGCACATTTAATTTATTTTAGAATTTAAATTATTTGTGAATTACCAAAAATATTAAATAAATAAATAAATGAATAAATATGACAGAATTATCACTGTAATATTGCATTTTATTGAACTACACAAGAGAAGAAAACACAACCATATCAACATTTCGGCACTGAAATGTGCGAAAGAGTACTCCTGAGTGTTCGTAGGATTTGTTCTTGCCTAAGAAAAAATCCTAGATAAGAAAAAATTCATGAATGCCACAATCTTCGTAAAATCTTCGTAAGTGGGACTTAAGAACAAATTTGTTCGTAAGAACGGTTCATGAATGAGGCCCAATGTTTTTGTAATTTCAGTAGTTTATTTTATAAACAATGTGCTGATTGATTGTCTGCATACTGTAATTGTGATATTAAATTGTTTGATTTCCCCTTTTGTCTTTTTCTTTCAAAATAAAAGCAGATGTATTTCGTCAATCGTGTAATCGAGTTGTCTGCTAATCATTACAGCTCTAAAGCATCTTGTCCTCAGGTTTACTGTCACTATACCAGAACAGTCTTGTGTCTTTAGTATCTAAAAACTCTGGCAGTTAACTTTTGTTTTGTCACTAATTTCCCCAATATTGTTATTAAGAGATAAATATTAAAAATAAACTTTGCGGGCATGACTTGTTTTTGGATTGAACTGGGTTCACTGGGTCAGGGTGTGGTCATGTGTAACTGAATGATGACGGTCTAGAGAGAATGAATAATGTCGAGAAGATTCCTCACAGGTACAGAAGTATAGACAGTTATAGCAGCTCACCCTCCAGAAGAGTCTGCGCAGGGTGACGTTACGGTGAGCGGCCGTCCTCAGCTCCTGCAGCAGCAGGTAGAGACTCTCCACACTGATCCCCTCCTGCTGCAGCTCAGAGCTCAGCTGAGCAAACAGGTGAGCTGTCCGCTCCCAGCTGACCTCGCACACGCACACACACACGCAGAGTATGTCATTATTAATGATTCGGCCTCTGTTATCGTCCTGTTCTGTGTTACAGCTGAGTTTTGTTACCTGATGGCAGGAAGTCGTTTTCCAGGAGGAGAGTCAGTCGAAGCTCTGCACCATCCTCTGTAGAGAGGGTCTAACAACAGAGTGGACCTCTGAACACACACACACACACACACACACACACACACAATCTTAACATTGAAGAAGAATCTTAACATCCCAGATTTATTCTTCGTGTGACTCTTTATCGTCACTCACAATGATGTAGCTGTTCCATGAGCTCTGCAGGTGGAGGTAAAGCCTGGACGTATGTGAAACGGCGTAGAGATGCAGCTCAGCCTCCTTCTCCTCTCCGCTGCTCTTCGCGCCGTCTCTTTTCAACAGGCGCGACAGAACCAAACCGATCCTCCTCGGCATCTGAAACACGTAACACAGGAAGGATTATGGCTTCACTGGCTCGGTGTCAGTAGCTGGCGGTCTAATGTTTCCTGTTTGTTGCATTTAATCGGGTGAACCTCCCAAAAACAAACATTTGTTTTATCTTCTGTCATTTTCCAGCCTCATTTTATTTTCAGTTCTGTGACACTTTAAGATTTAAGTTAACCGTCCATCCATCTGTACCTTGCTCTTCTCGGGGATAGTCTGAGGAGCGGTGGCGGCGCTGGTGGAGGTGTAGAGGTTTGGTGGTGTGGATGGAGGCTGGGCTGGAGGGTGCGGGAACCTCGGGAGGCCCAGAGTCTCCGGGTTTGGACAGGAGGCAGAACGCGTGGGCCTCATCATGTGAAGCCCCTCCATCTCCCTCTCACTGTGGACCATCACGAACAGGGAGAGAGTTGGTTACCAGTAAAAAAAACCCAACTCTTTTGTTTCTGATGTGCGTCTTTAGACTTCCAGTGTTGCTGACGTCGACCCAGCAGGCTGCTCAGTAATTAGACCGTAATGAGTAAACGGTTGTAAACTGCGTTCACGTCTCCAAAGATCCCGCGTGTGTTTGATGACGTCCCGGGAGGTGAACTACACCTGAGCAGCGAGATTGATGAGCATGAGACAGCGTTTAAAAACACACACACATCAGTTTTGTCATAACCAGGCAACAGTTCAGCTCATGTGTTCACACTTCCTGTCGTCTCTTCAAAGTCAACACACTGTTTCCTGACGGATGCACAGGGGAGGTTAAAAAAAAAAAAAAAGGAGGAACACAATCCCACCGGACGCGATCAAATCAAAAACACGGACGACATGAACGACTCTACTGAAACGTGTATGAATCCTTTCGTCTTGTGATTCTGTGTCCTTCTCATATAGTCCTGCAGGGGAGCTGAGGTGAAACTTGCCTCTCTTTATTAAATAAGTCATGAGCTACCTGAGACCCTGAACCAGATCAGAACAGAGCCGGATAGAGTGGGACAGCTTTCACTTCACGCATTATTCAGCTGTTTCCCATCCGTAAGTGGAAGGCGATATTCACTCTTTTGTCAGACTTCAGTGAGGACGGTGGTCTGAAAATAACACGTATATAAAAGCAGGTATGTGCACATGTAAGCTCCTAAAGTTTAACCCTCCACCTTCTCCCTTTATCTTTTTGTAGCCCAGCAGACATCCAGAGCTGTAAAGGTTTTTTATAGTTTGAAGAGTTTGTCTGTCTCCGTGACCCCCGGACAGAATCTCTACAGCACGCTTTAGACAGACGGGGTGGAGAAAATGCACTATTAGACAGCTAAAGTTAAAAAGTGTACAAAGAATTCGGCTTTTTCATGCTGCGCTGGATAAACAGGCATGTAGGCAGCTGATTTGACATGTTGGTGGAGATGGAGGAAAGGTCAGAGGATCAAGCAATCAGCAAATTCTCACACTGAAGTAGCGAAAGTTTGTCATTTTTGCTTGAAAAATGAAACGATACACTGGTTTATCAATCGATCGATTAATCAACTGATTGTTGCACCTCTGTCATTCAGAATGGGGAAATAAATTCAACTTACAATCACTGATTTCTATTAAATCAACTCTATATTTATATCACTTTAACTTCAGTAAAGATGTTAACGGATCTTGACACCAACTAGAATGCCACTCAGTAGAGTGCATACCTCCGCCGAAGCCCAATAGTCCCCTTTTGTACTTGTTACTCATAGAAACCAGCTACCAGACAAGGGTGAAACTTAGTTTCTGTTAGAATTTGTATATTTAACGATGAGGGGAATAAACGAAGAGTGTTTGGAACATAATGTCACATCATCTTGAGGTGGAATATTCCTTCAAGACATTTACAGAGTTGGAGAAACCAAAGCCAGAGTCTGCCTGCATACATGGATATCATCTGACAAACCAGAGACGTGTGTGTGTGTGTGTGTGTGTGTGTGTGTGTGTGTAATGCTCACCTCTCTGCAGGATATCCTGTCGGGGAAATAAAGACACAGGATGGTTAAAGTTACAGTTTAAGGTATCAGGGGAAATAAACCAAGACGCTGCAGCTGCTCTGCTGATGTTTGTTACAGATTTTCTCAAAAAGAAAAGAAAAAAATGACACCACACTCGTCAACTTTATATTTGTTCTTTGGCCTTCTAAACCATTTTTTTTAAAGCAGGTAAACACTCGACTTACCTGTTAACGTGTGGCCTAATGTTGAGCAGTGGCTAGGTCTGCGAGAGGGCGGGGCTATAGGAGGAAGCCCCGCCCTCCGGTCTACCCTCAGCCAATCACGCCCACTCCGCGCAGGCTTTTCAGTGACATAGGTGATTCTGATGTGCTGGCAGAGTTCCCTGTCTTTTCCACTTAAGAAATCTGGGAGGTCATTGACCTGGAGATGACGCAGAGGAAAAGATTGTTGTTTATTTATTTTCTTTGTGCATTTGTGTTTTCATCCATTTTCTCTTTTGATTCTGTCTAAATGTATTTTTTACTGTATTTCTCACCAGACAGAGGCTGTCACCACCTACATCTGGTTACTACTATCCATCAGTCACTCGTCGAAACGACAATGGGTGTTTAAAATAATCAGTTGTTGCGGCTTTAAGGGCTATGCTGCTTAAAAAGCTGGCTCTCTCTGAAGTGGACGATGTCAGAGGTGTCTAAAGAGGAGATTTAATCCTAAATTACCCTCATTTCCCCTTCAGAGCGTTCCAACATTACAAGGTGTCAAGGGAAAGCACTGACACCTCGTCTCTATATAAAAACTTAACACCTGCTGAAGCTGTGAGGGCGCACTGTTGAACACAGGCCTTAATCTGATGGTTTAATGCAGACTGGATTAACTCCCCTTAGAACAAGTTAAAGCTCTGACCTCCGACCTGCGTGACATAACAAGATGATAGATGGTAATAAGGGGATTCTACTGCTACACAGCTTCTCTTCAGAAGCTGCATGCTATGCAGTATTATTACGTAGCATTGATCTTGAATCCAATTTAAAACCTGTTAATCTAGATTAGGTAGCCTAATTGTTCTAAATACAATCCAACAAAAACCGCTTCCTGATTAGTTAATGTCTTGATAAGATGTTACTAAGAGCAAATGCACCACACTTACAAATTAAAGGTGTTTTACAAACACATCCCCTGAGAGCACCTGTCAGATATTAAGACTTCCTATTATTTTAGCTATTTAATAGCTAAAATACAAAATAATTGAAAGGAAGGTCAACCCATTATGGCCATTAATGGATAAGATGGCTTTAAGTGCAGCTAAAACTGATTAGCAGATTAATCAATTAGCTGATCTGCAGAAAGTTGGACCAATTTTGTCGTTTGGTTTTCCACAACAACAACAGATGATTTAAGGACATCACTCTAGACTTTGGGAACACTTGATCTGCATTTCTGCGCAACTTTGTGACATGTTTTGGTCCTGACAGCTAATCAAAAGAATAATAAACAGATTCATCAATAGTGGGAATAATTGTGCAGCAACAAACAATATATCTATGAGATGAATTCATATTGAAATTAATCATTATTGCAGCCCTGAACATACATATTCTATATCTGCACCTGCACTACTGTTACATTATTTATTGTTTGCTAAAATCACTAGTTTGTCATAATATATAATAAATTATCATGGATACGTTATCTGATCAAATTTGCTAGCTAGCTAACTAAAATATCCACTCAAAGCAAGTGAGTAATCATGCTAAAGTTAGCCAGTTAGCGTTGCAGAGCTACGCTGCATGGCTCTGATGTTGGTTGCTTTGTAATGTTAGCTGATAACGTAATTTGCTAAAGTCAAGCTAGCCAAATTACCAGCCAGGCCAGCCCAGAGGGTCAGGACGAATTAGGCGACATTATCCTCGAAGAACAGTATTTTAGCTCTTTAGTTAGCTAGCAAATAATGTTATCCAGTCATAGCTAAGTAAAACCACAATATCACAATATGTTTACAGTGATTTTTGCGTGGACGTTTTGTTGTTATGGGTGGTGGTTGTTTTTTTAATTTAGCAGACTTAAAGCTAACATTAGCTTGTGTTTCATACTGTTCGGGTCACACATCCTTTTTCCTTCCTTCCTTTACATAGAAATCCGTCCGCAGGCGACCAAGAACTTTTAAAGCTCCTGTTTGTAAGATGGTAAAACTGACGCTTTGGGTTTTCCAACTCGTCAGATGCTGACACTTTCAGGTGGTGGCCGACCCGACCTACAATCCTAAAGTGGCAGTATCCGACGAGTTGGGAAACCCAAAGCGTCAGTTTTACCATTTTACAAACAGGAGCTTTAAGAAGACCTGATTTTATAGTTATGTTAGAATCCATTCAGACAATACACGTTAATGACGTCACATTCTTACATAGTGCACCTTTAAACCTAAAATAATATGTGTGATTAAAGCAGAGGGATTTGAAAACAATCTTGAACTCTGGGCGTTGTAATGTACCTTTATTACTATTTTTGACACCTTATAGTTCAGCTGATTGATCTGTTAATCAAACACATGATCAGTAGACAAATCAGGACTCTCCTTTACTTCTCTGTCAATCGACTAATCGATCGGTCTGAGCTCTGATCACACTGTTAATAGTAATAAAGTGGACTGTAACTTTATTTTGTTAAACTCACCAGCTGGATGTCTCTCACGCGCTCGAAGCTGAACGCCTCAGTGAGCGTGCGCGGCGGGTACTCGGTGAGGTACACGCGCTCATCGGTGAGCACTACGTGCATGTACACCTTGTTGACGGTGTGTGAGACCACCACACACGGCTCGTAGGCTCGGATCCGCTCGTACACCTCCCGCTCCGTGTTCCGCTTCAGGAACGAGTCCAGCTTGATATTCCGGCGGGCGAGGAGCGAACCGGAGCCGGTCCGAGCCATCACGGTACCGGCGGATCAGTTAGAGGAGCTTGAGACGTCACCCTCCACTTTGACGTGCGACAGGTGTTCCTCTGAGCCGGTCCATCCGTTAAACGTCCACTTTACACCGGTGTACAAACTTCTTGTGAGGAGCCGTTACTACTCGTCCCGGTACACTGAGATCTGAGCAGGTAACGGCTGCTGTCCCGTTCTATCAGTGCACACAGCTCTCTGATTGGTCCGAGCAGCGAGGAGGAAGGCTGCTGATTGGCTGGGAGATAACGTCTTATTTCATAATTTAAAAGCGGCTCTGAAGTATAAAGTAATGTGTAAAATAACCTTTTTAACCTTTATGTATATATTTATTGCACAGTTAATTTTTTCAAAGATTTATTTAATATGCTTATTTGTAATTTGTTTATTTATTTACTAAATATTGATCTGATTGATATTCCATACAACACAGGACAATGAAATAATTAATTAGATAGTGAAATAATTATACATGTTTTTTGTTTTTTTTACATAAAATGAATTGGTATTTTAACGAATTAATGACACATTCAATAACACATGCATCTATTCAATTCCAATTTAAATTAATTAACGACACCTTTAATTAATTATTTAATGGTGTATGTATGTATTTATTTATTTATTTAATTATGGCACTTTTGTCCTCCATAAATTAAAGCCTATTCATTTATGTATTTATTCATTTTATTCTAATAATATATTATCATATAATATCATATTAAATAAACTGAATTATTGATACTGTGTAACCAAACAAAAAAACTTTCTTAAAGCATGATTATTTCCAGTTTTTTCCTCATTAAAAAAACATTCCATCCAGTCCACATCACTTTTAAACAGTCATGTGATAACAGCCAGATTAAAACAAACTAAAAAAAACACACATTTAAAAACATAAAATGAGCACAGACAAGTCATCGGAGTCATCATGTCTCAAGTCAAGTCAAGTCATGACTCTTTAATCTCCAAATTCAGGCCGCGTTTCAAATCATTTCTCTTCAAATCGCTTTGAGTCGATTCCAAGTCTCTGTCCATGGTCCTAAATCCAGTGTGAACTTGTCCCCTCAAACAGAAAGCTCAGAGTTGTTGCAGTTTTCAGATGTTATCACTAGAGGGCGATACAGCCTCTAGCTTACCTAAATACGCTCAGATGTATGGGTATGTAGACATGTTGTCCTTTAACTTTCATACTTTAGTTGTGCATGTGATCAAAATTCTTACAATTTCTGTTTATTATTGCTAACATTGAGTTAGATGATGTAAACCTGGAAAAATGTTGAAAATGTGTTGTTTCCTTCATCCTCCTTCTCTGCCTCGTCCTCCTCTCGTTGACCCTTTCTGGCACACACACACACACACACACACACACACAAAGAGAGAGAGAGAGAGAGAGAGAAAGGCGGTGGCTGCATCTTTGAAGGGGAGCTTTGTAAATGGGTGCAGAGATGAACGCCGAGTTGTTTTGGACACCAAAACGCTCACGTACACACACACACACACACACACACACACACACACCGTGAGGGAGATGAAGGCAGTGTTGTTTTACAGAGGGACACACTCAGTCTTTTATGCAGCTCAGTAAGAAGACTGAGACACTATAGACACACAAACCAGGCTCCAATTCATCTCCCTTATCAAAACCCCCAAATTCAGCCACACATAATGACTCACCATGTTCACCGTATTTCAAAATGTGTCAAACATAACTTCATAACGAGCTAGCTGTGTGCTGAGTAAATTAATTTAAGCATGTGCTACTTCGGCTGTGATGCAGCATTTAATCTGTAAGGTAACCAACTGGAGTAATCAGTTACACTTAGTTACATTCCATCACTATATTTTGTACTTACCATTCTTAAGTGCAATTTTCAAGTACTTTTCTGCTTCATTTATGTATTCAGCTGCATGCAGAACAGTACAGTACCTGAGTAAATGTATTTAGTTAAATTCTGTCACTGTTTGGTATTATTAATCTGAATCTGCAAAGTCACTAACTGAAATAACCAAATAAATGTAGTGGAGTCAAATATACGACAATTGCTTTCAAACATTGTGGGTTAGAAGTAGGAAGTAGTGCCTCACAATTGTACATAAGTAAAGTAATTGAGTGAATGTATTTAGTTACATTCCATCACTGATTAATATGAATTCATCTGAATCTCCATAGAAACAAATTCAGGCTATCAAATAAAAGACATGTAGTAGAAAGTAGGCTACAATATTTGGCTCTGATGTGTTGTGGAATATTAGTATAATGTAATCTAAATACTCAAGTAAAGTTTCCTCGAATGATCTCAGAATTGTACAATTGTATTAAAGTACAGTACTTGAGTAAATATTTTCTTTCCATCAGGGACAAATGGCCAATATAAGAAGCAAAGCAACATATATTTATTCAGTTTTAGTGCCCCTTTTTGTAATACCTGAAATGTACTTTAATTGAGCTTCCTGAACATGAAATACAAAGTAATACAAACACATGAGAATAGTACATAAAGTGCTCTTGCTCTTGTCCTCCATGGCTGCGGTTCTGGTCAGCCGGGTCGCACTGTACTCCTTCATCATCATCATCACCATCCTCATCATCATCATCTCCTTCATCATCAGTGTGTGTTTGTGTGCAGCTGCAAACAAAAAGTCGTGGGCTGACCGGTCACACTGTCGCCTTTGTTCTGCAGAAGAAGAAAAACAGTCACATTTCCACCAGAGAGAGAGAGAGAGAGAGAATATAGCCCCGTGTCACACACACACACACACACACACACACACACACACCACATACACACACACACACTGGTTACAGTTGGTGTTGACCTTCGTGGCATTATGAAGGCTGCTAATGAGGTTTAAAGTTCAGACTTCAGAATGTGACCATGCTCTTGCTGCCAAATACATGAACTTGTGTTTTTGTTTTTCCATAATCAACTTCTTGTCAGACTGGAGAAAAATATGACACAAAAAATATCTCTACTCATCCAATAATCAGCCTAAATTTACCAGTTTTCTTTCCCGTATTGTAATCACTTTCCCAGTTATTGCTGTTTTTTTCTTTAAAGTCAGTGAACTCATCCTTGTTTTTCTGGTAGGACAGAATTAAAACAATAGTGAGATGTGTTTACAACCTTATTTCACATCTCATTTTGGCTTTCCTTAGAATAAAATAACCCTTTTAAGCACTTTTTAAATTGAAATGGGACATCCGATGATTATTTGTTGTTATAGATCAAGACGTGTACATGACTTAAGCCTGTGGTAGCAACAGACTTTATTTCAGGTAGGCTATGTAAGCAAAAACCAATACAAAAAATAATTTGAAGAATAAGATGAAGAAACCGGATGTGCGGACTGATTTCCAGGTTGCAGGACTAATTACAACAGCAGGACACTTTGAGTGACTTTTTATTACTTTAAACTCATTTGACAACATTTAGGCCTACTAATTACTTTGTGGTGTTATGCTGAACAGCTCTGATGGCCCACAGCTAAATTTATTTGTGATATGAGAATGTGATTAATAGTTTATTTCCTTCTTCTTTTCTTCCTCTGCCTCTCTTTCGTTCCCAGCAACGCACAAGTAAGACATTTTTCTTGATCAAAGGACGTGTTCTCAGCTCTGCGAAGGACTAAAGACACAAAGAGGAGCCAGAAAGACAGAAAGAAAGCCATAAATCTCAGTATTTCTGTCTCTTCTGTGGGTGTTGAGCAGTTGATCGTCTCTGTTTCCACCCAACGGATCGGGCGCGCGGACAAACAGAGCAGCATCTGTTGCGCGCGCGCTCCGTCTTGTCAACCGACGAGTGACGGAATCGCACGAGGTGAGCCGAACCGAGCCGAGCGCGACAGATTGGATCAGCTAAAAACTGACAAACGGCGGCAGATATTCAGATACTCCACTGATTAATTAGCCGACGAGCTAACATCGTGAAAACACAGCGCAGGGATGACGGCTTTAAGCAGCTGGGAGCTGTGCGTCAAGTACGCCCTCTTCATCTTTAATTTCGTCTTTTGGGTAAGTTACTAAATTCAAAATAAACACATAAATATCGTTAAAGTTAGAATATTTTAGCTACAACTACACCATGAAGATGTTAGCTAGCTACGTCCTGTCGTTTTAAAATAAGAGTTTGCTATTTGTTGAATATTTATGATAATTTGCAGTGTTGGAGGAAGAATTCAATTCAGTTTTTTGTGGGTTTGTTTTTAAGTAAAAGTCCTGCATTCAAAACCTTACATAAGTACAGATCTAACGGTGGCATAAAAATGTAGGTAAAGAAGACTACCAAAGAGCATAATATTCATATTTCAGAATAATATACATATTATTCTGTTATAACTATTGATGCATTGAAGTGCTCATGATTTTATTGTTGCAGCTGGTAAAGGTTGATCTCATCTAAACTAAATAATATAAGGTATTTAATAACAGATTGTGATTTATTTTTATGCTTTTATTAATAATCTGAATCTGCAAACTAACTAGGAACTAATATTGTCAAATAAATGTGATGAAGTAGAAAGGACAGTATTATCATCAGAGAGTGAGGGAAGTAAAAGTAAATCATTAAGAGGAAAATACTCGAGTAACATACAAAAACCTGTATTAAAGGACAGTACTTTCCACTTATGATATTTAAGTGATGTTTACATATTGTAGGCATGTTTTAAAACCTATGATGTATTGAGATTTTTCGCTGCAGGTGTGGGGTCACACCTTTGTCGTTTGAATTTGATTTCACTCAACACTTTTCTTACAGTTGTGGTTTTACAGTGCGGTTAGCAAAATTTTATAACATGATCTGAAATCTGTAAACCAGTTTCAACATGTAAACAAAATTATCACCATGAGAAATTGTGAAAATTCTTATCCACGTGTGAAAAAAGCTGATGTGACGTTGTTGTATTACCAGCAAACATGTGGTAATGAAGACATGTATGGAGACATGACAGTTACAAATGTGAAGTTGAGATCAAAATAGTGCCCAAGTTGGAAAATGGGTGTGGTCCGACCCATTAGTACTAAGTACTGACGCAACAATGTTGTAATCACTACTGAGAGGTCATGGGTCAGAGGGGCACCACGCTGATGGCCTTTGCAGCTGGTTTGATCTGATCACAAGATGGTCTCTAATTTTCACATGTTAACATTTTCATGCACTTGTCAAAATAGCCAGTTGCCCATGAAATATGTGAAACTGAATTTACATGCAAAGAAGTACATTTCCTGTGATTTCATGGGCCATGTTTTGTTTCCCAAGGTGGAAATAATAAACACATGGGAACGTATTTGATTGCCGAAGAAAAACATATTTGATTTGAGACTTTTCAGCCACCTTGATCTCGTCATCAGCCAAATGTGTCGTTCCTGTGTGTGTCAGCTGTGAATCCCCAGTAAAAAAAATCTGTAACTGCATTACGCCCTAACACTCTTCTCCCTTCCTGTTTGATCACTGCTATGTACATACTGCCTAATCAATATTTAGTTCATTAGTTTTTCCATTTCGACTACTTGGGGGGTTTTTTGCTGGCACTTCTGGCTGCACCGAGTCAGAACCATGCCGGCCCACCCTGTCTGTGCTGAAAACCAGAGAGAAAGATGTTTCCATAAAAGTCTCTGTGTGTTCATCTCAGCAGTTTTGCAGCTTATCAATGAATCTTTGTGGTTTGACGTTTAGTTTCTATCCAGTGTTCCTTTCTGTGCTCTCAGCTGTATTTTACTGCTTCATGTTTACCCTAAAATTAGCACTGGTGAAAACCACATGTGATGTTATCAATATAGGCGGTCAACAGGAAGTGGACAGTTAAGGTTTACTTGGAAGCAGTTTTTTGTTTTTTGACATTTTAGTGACATTAATCAACCCTGTTTAAAAGTGTATTAATATGAATTCAAGTCACAGTCAAATCATCCTGTGATAATGTTTGGCTTGGGTCTGAAGTGAAAACTAGTTTTTTTACCTCCACCGCATGTTTTTTTTACCTGTGTCTGTTTGTTGGTTGGTTTGTCAGCACGATTACACAAAAGCTACTGAACTGAACTGATATCCACGCAACTTAGATCGCTGATGGGAATCCAGAATAGATTTCCATTTTTTATATATTTTCTTTAATTTCTCAGAGAATATGAATACTGATGAAAACAATTCCGGCGTATTTACGGGGCTGGTATCTACGACTGAGTACAGTTTGATGGGGATTCTCAAAATGAGGATGTGGGGCCAGCTGGGCCTTGGTGGAGGTATGCACTCTACTGGCGGCCATTCCAGTCTACTG
Source organism: Sparus aurata (assembly GCF_900880675.1). Classification (NCBI taxonomy): domain Eukaryota; kingdom Metazoa; phylum Chordata; class Actinopteri; order Spariformes; family Sparidae; genus Sparus; species Sparus aurata. Next base: position 20,880,988 of record NC_044200.1, on the reverse strand, counting down.
AATCAAAACCATGCTTCTGTAGAGGGTTTTCTGAAACTTTTTGGGGCTTAGATGCTGTAAAAGTCCAGCAGAGGGCATGATTAAGGCAAATCTGTCATGAATGGACAGAGAGGTTGCGCAATCTTTACTCTCATTCCTTCCTTCTCACAATGTTTGTGAACACTATCTAGCTCCATTTTTTCTCTTTTGTTCTCTTTTATTGGAACTCATCCTTCTTCCTCCTTGTTTTGTTTGACCCCTTTTGTTTCTTCTTTACTCGCCAACAACCTCTTATCACTCTCCTCCTTATCCTGTATTTTAAAGCATTTTTTAAACAAATACACAGTTGGGATTTGTGAACACTTGACAAACAAATCTTTTCGTTATTCCTGGCAGGAGAGAGAGAGAAAGAAGGGAGGAAGCAAAGAAGGAGAGTGAGAGATGGGGGAGGCTTTAGCAGCTCGGAAACAAAGCTGGTGTTGTTGGTTTCACTGGGTCTACTGGGAGAGGAGGGCAGCTCGAGTTACCTCAGCAAACAACACTGAGCTCCAGTCGCAGGAGGTTTGTGTGTGTGAATACACCTGTGAAGCTTTCGTTTCCCTTCACTTATCTTTTTCATCTACTTTTTGTTGGGTCTTAAAGGATTCCAAACGAGACAGAAAATAGTTTTACTATTCACTATTCATCCAGTAATCTTAATCTTCTCTATCTTGTCTGCGTCATCTGTTGTTTATTCTTGCTGTCTCTCAGTATGCCGGACTCTCAGACACTTTGTCATCAATTTAGATAAACGAGTAACTGTTCATGTCATTTATCACAGAATAAAATTGATTATTTACTGTTTTCTCCCCTCAAAGTGTGTGAGAAAGTGCTTTTCTCTGTTTGATATCACTGTAAATGATCATTTTATCAGTGCTGAAGTGCTGGTCAGACAGAATAAGTTATTTGAATGTGTTACATTGGACTCTGGAGAATTATGATGAGCATTGTTCACACTAAACAGCTAATCAATCAACAGATTAATCAATGAAAATAATCAATAGCCGCAGCCCTACTCAAGATAACAAAACAAAATGAAGAATGAAGCTGTGATGAACTCTTAAATGTGATAAACAAAGTATTTTATCTCCTAACAACAAAGTAAATCACATTTTTAAGTGAAAGGGGACTTTAGATTCCACGTGTGTCATTTTTTATCACATAGCTACCGCATGTTTTTACGGCTTGGATGTTACCAGATGCCAGATTAATGCCAGATGAATATTTAAGTGTATTAAGATCTTGTGTCATCAGGAAACGATAAAGATAAAAACATGAAAAAAAACAACGTTTTGTATAAATAGAACAATTGTTAAAGGGGCCAAGCAGTTCTTGATCTTTGGGGGATTGATGCTGTAAATCAGAGCAGGTGAATGCTTTTTAATTGCATTTACCTGCTCGGATTTACACCTCATGGTTGCTTGTTTAAAATTCACTGGAACAGATAGTTGTCTCCCCTCACTCCCACACTTCCTCCCCCACCCAGTCCCTCCCCCTGACTTCCTAAGTATACCCAGGTGAGCCCTGCAAGGGTGTGGCTCACAGAAAAAATCTTCCTGCTACACCTCTATGCTTTTCCTCTTCCTACGGTGACAAAGACGGTCTGACTGTTGAACAGAGTACATTTGGATTTTTCTACTCTATAAACATCTAAACCTTGAAATTGGAGCCATGGGCGGACTGCAGTGCATCAAATACCTGGTGTTTGTGTTCAACTTTCTCTTCTGGGTATGTAGTGTCACTTACACAGTGTTAGTTGTGGTTGATACGTGAGACTCTGGGTGAGACAGAGCTGCTGTCTGAGGGATTCGATTGGTTCTTTGTAGTTTAAAACTGGTTCCACTGGCAAAGAGAAAAGTTAAGTGAGCTTTAAACTCTTAGTTTGTGGAGTTTGTGTTGTTTGAGAGACTGGATCGCAGCTTAACTTCTGGTAAAAGCAGTTTCTGTGAAGCTCAAACCTACTTGAACGTTTTTTTTTGTGTGTGTTTGTTTGAAGTGGGTCTCTCAGGGTTACAAAAATTAAACTTGATTAAGCGATTGTAGACCAAGAATCCCTCCTCCTGGTGAAAAGTAGAGAACAATTGGATAACCTGCTTCACCTGTTGTCTGCTGACGTGCGTGTAGTCGTTTTAGATTCAAATGACAGAGAAAAACAGCAAATCTGACATAAATTAATAATCGCCTAATTTATTCAACTCCAAAAAGGAGCCACCAGATATTTGGATAATGGAATTGTATCATAGTTATAGTAATTTGCCTTAATTAAAAACTGCGACTGAGACTATGAAAGTATTTCCAAATCAAATCTGTTGGTCAAACACATCAAAATGGAAATATTTCATAGGAAAATGTGTTGCAGCTTCGGACGAACTCGCGCAGGAAAACCTTATGTTTTAAGTAATGCCAGGCATTGTTGTGTCAGACCTCATGTCAGTTTTTCCACTGACACAATTTCCTGAAGGCACATAGTGACTACCACTATGTGCCTTCAGGAAATTGTGTTGGAAATACTTTCATAGTCTCAGTCGCAATTTTTAATAAAGGCAAATTACAATAACTATGATGCAATTCGATTATCCAAATATCTGGTGGCTAATTTTTGGAGCTGAATAAATTAGGCGATTATTAATTAATGTCAGATTTGCTGCTTTTCTCTGTCATTTGAATCTGAAACGACTGTTTGATCAAAAAACTGAAAACTCTTTGAAGATAAAACTTTGGGAATTTGACATTTATAGACTTTAAAATTACCATAAAGTCCTCTGTCCAAAATAATTAGCCTGACATTGATTAGCTGACAAAGACAGAAACTATGTTTTCATCTGTTGTCCGTGTCAATCTACAATCTACCACACAGCTTACTTCCTGATAAATATTTGCTGTCATAGCTACACAGTTCACCTTATTTTTATTTTCTAACCCCGGCAGATTACACTACACGCATTTCAGTTTCAAAGATGATACTGTTTGTTTGGGTGCTATTTCTAATGGAGTTGAACAGGAACGTTGCTGATTTCTAGCCAGCTTTGTATCATTACAGTGTTGGTAGTCAATGGTGAACTAACCCACGCTTTTACCGGCAAATCCACCAAATGATGGCAATTGTCTCATCAAACTCTGATCAAACTGTCAAAACTAGGCAGTGCTCAAAACCTATAAACTAAGATTATGTTACTACACTGTTTAATTCTTGCCTAAAATGTTTTTAGAAACATATTTTAGCATACTGTTTCACTGCAAAAGAGAAATCATGAACCGTAACTGGCTGCCATATTGTTACTGTATTGTGAAAACGTAAGTTTTTTGTTGGTTTTAACTTATTTACTCAATGTTAATCAGTCATCTTTGATGCTTGGTGTATTCGAGATTTCAGAGCCTTTTCTGCCAAATCTAACTGTCAAATGCCGGTTTCAAAAGTCAAATGAATCAAAGAGGCCCACATGGCTTGTTGCATGAGTCAGAGACACACCTTAGTGGGTTAAATATCCAATCACACTGGAATAACTGGAGCCACTTGGCAGTTTTCTCGAGATTCTCATTCCAAAGTCTGAGCTTCTTTGACATCCATCGTAGAAAAGGGCAAAGTTTTGTATGAAGTGACAAAGTTACGTAGCTGTTTGTTTCCCACAGAGATTTACTTATAAATATTCACACCGCCTGCCGTGTTATTACTGTGATTACCTGTTTGCAGTGTTGGAGGAACACACACACTCTGTTGGTCCAAGCTTAATGACTGTTTTGGAGATTTTAAGTCTGCAGTTTAACCATGTAATGATGGCGGGGACGGCTCAGGGTGGACAAACGAGATGACAGCAGTACAAATTAACAAGCAGGGTGAAGCCCCACCTCCTGCAAAATAAACTTTTTTTGTGGGTCTCTGGCTCAGGATTTGTTTGTTTACTCCAAAGTGTAATGACCGAGCGGCTGGTAAACACCCACAGCAGAGCAAGACTTGTTACTGTAAACAACTGGGCTCCATTTTGACAGTGTTCCTGTCTCTTGATGTTAAGAATACATTTTCCACTCACTGTCTTTAGAATTATTCCTTTACCTGAATCTCGGTAGATGTCCTGTCAAATCTAACGCAGTCTCACACGGTGTGAACACAGTGTTTCAGCCTGGAAAGACTCTCAAAAGTAATTCATTTCTCTTGTTTGTGCTGCTAATGCTGCTGCAGAGTGGCTTTTGGGGTAATGAGCGCTAATGTGATCCTCGAGGGAAAGGCCTGTTTTCTTCCAGGATACTTAAGATGGCTCGTTGCACAACACCACAAATCCCCTGAGTGCGTTTACTGCACATTAACACCAATATCCATTTATCATTCAGGACACTGCAGTTTCCTGTGTCCCCTCTTTATTTTTTTTATATTTTTAGTTTAGAGAAGACATAATGGGAACAAAATTGTATCAACTGCTAAATTTAATTTGTTTCCATGACTTCGTCGTCATCACTGCAAAATATCAGACTGGAGGATCTTTATGCAAAGACAAACATCCAGGACATATTTGATTTAGATGGTCACATTGGGAAATGAGCATTTGTGAATACATTAAGCGCTCTTCAGGCTGTAAATAAATTTGAATGTAGCTTAATTTGAGCATAGTGTTGGAGTTGGGCCGTCTTCTCCCTGTTGTCTCGGTGGAACAGCTGAGAAAGATGAGGACTTGTGTTTGATATTTTTGCAGGCTTTGCATTGATGACACTGACAAAACCGTTCAGTATTGTACCATACAGTAACTATTGCTGGGTTTACACACCAGTACATGTGTGATGTTAGGCTGAAATCACCTGAGAATTGCTGCTGACAACACATAAAACCATTACCATTTTTGGTCAGAGGTGTGAATCCTCTGTACAGCAGAGTCGTCTTTTTGATGTTTGTCAAACTTCTCTGCATTGGACAGCAAAGTTGACTCAATTCTTGCCTCGCTGTATTCTTTATGACCTTCTAACCTCAGCTCAGGGTAAAAATGGCTAACAAGGTTTATAATTGTTGCTTGTTTTGCTAGTTATGGTTTGTACAGTTCGTGCTTTTCATATAATCTGAAATGTGCTCAGATGTCTGCTCTACAGATACTTGGTGCCAAAACACAAAGAAGCCTCGTCTAAGATTAAGTTGGAACAAGAAGGCAGAATGTAATGTAAATACACAAAAAGTCAATATTAGTAATTACAAATAAAAGTGATAAAACAGGCAAAATGACAGAATAAGAAATGTGAATAAAGAGATAAAAGAACAAAATCAATAAACAAGAAGAACAGAATGGATACATTACAAACAGTAAGAAAGATGAGAAATAAACAAAAGCAGTAAAGGATGGTAAGTCAAATAACAGGAATTAGAAACAGATAAATGCACCATGAAGTAAAAGAAATTAAGAAGAGACTTTGTGTTTTATGTGGGAATGTCTCGAGCCCTCTTGAATGTACACAACACAAGGCACATTGTTAGTTGTGTGTACTGTAAATGTGCCTTTTACATTCATTGTAAAGCTCACAATAAATCAACTTTGACAAATGTGATCTGCTGAGGTTGAGCCACAGTCTGAACCTGAGGCTGCTTTTGAAGGTTTTGACGGATGATGAGGTGTGACTGTGTAACTCTGACAAATCAGCCCTGGGTTTAATTATAGTTAATGCCAAAATCTGTTGCTCTGACAGATTGTTAGGTGTGGCGGTGATTAAACTTTCTTTTAAGTTTTAATTATTCCAAGTTTAGTCTGAGAGTATTAAGTTTGGCATTGTGGACAGCTTTGGACAACCAAAGAACAAAATTAGCGCACTATAGTTGCTCCCAAAATGAGCTCAGAATCTTATTTTAATCTCCATATTGTTGGATAATCACTATAAGCAGCACAGGTAACAGAATTCTAAGCTTGTGACTGGATGTTTCTTGCCAAAATTCACCTTTGTGGTGTCTCTGGATACAGATTTTAATACCTGAACTTGGTAACTGGGTACTTGCCCAATACCAGTTGGAAAAAAGCAGTGGATAAGGTTATATTTGGCGGTTTAGTGTAGTTGTCATAGATTTATGAACACATTTACTATGTGGACACGTAACACCTGATACATACAACAGTAAATTCAAGAAGTTTATCCTCTTGATTTGTGATATATGACAGCATCATTATGGTTTTAAATGTGCTTTTTTTATTACACAAAAAGCAGAACACTGATGAGTGCTAGATAACATGTAATGTCTCTAAAGGGGTTGTTGAGTTCGTACCTAGTACACAGAGAAAAACTAAACTCGCACTTCTTCTTCCTCTTCTCTGAAGTAGTGCAGACATCAGGATTGGGATGTTCTGCAAAAATAGTCTGGCAACTAAAATTCAGTTGCTTGTTTGTCCCAGACAAGCATCCCAAATATTTCCCCAGCTATGCAGAGGTGGGTGCACATGGTTGAGTTGGTGTGCGTCCACTGATTCATGGTCAGCAGACTGTAGCAGGAAGGATCCTGAGGACTTGTCTGGGCATGATGCTGTCTGTTACTGCAGATACTTGATTTGCAACCCTCATCGTCTGCCGCGCAACAACACTGACGTCAACAAGGACGCCGTGGGACATTATGGAAGATATTTGGGTGGCAACAAAGAGTTGATGTAACTTGTGTTGAGTGGTTGCTGAGGAGATGAGTCATTGTACTGGGTTATTACTGTGGTGAACGCCAATGGAGAGGAAAATGCACAAGCACGATGACTTTGTGTTGCCATGTTCTGGGTAAAGATCCAAACATATATCAAGTGAAAATTATTTAACCTCAAGTTTTAAGTCCTGGGTGGTCGTAGGAAATGTAGGAAATCACAGAATAATGTAGGAATACTTTCATTACAGATTAAATGAACTGTGAGGGTGGAATATATATATTTTTTTAAACTAGAAGAGCTTTTTCTTCAGATATTTCTGGGTGGAGTGTTTGGTAGCAAGTTTGGCTTCATTTTTCAGCAGTTAACTCACTCTTCTGCTCCAGTTCAATCAATCTCAGTTTTGTTTTTTTTGTACCTCAGCTTACCTGCGGCATGACTCTAAGCATTGCAGTGTGTGTCTGTCAGACAAGATATCTCAACAGGTTTGAAGACGGTTAGCCATGCAAGATAAATCCCACTGACTCTGGTAACCCCTGGTCTTTTCTTCCTCTGTCATTGTGAGGTCGACATTGGTAGTTTGAGTGAAATATGCTTTTGGATGATGATTGTGTGACATGATTATGTTACAAGTCGATAAAAGTCAAAATTATTTTTGTTTTCGGCATGCAGGGCTCACATGTGAACACGTAGGATGTGTCTGTAGATGCATCTGTATCCAACATGAACATGCTCAAATATGGCCGTGGTTGGGCCGGCGCCTTTCGGGCCTCATCGGGGGTAACAGGAGGGTTGTCCATGACGTGCTTGTGCCATATGAGCACTGCCTTCTTGGCACAAAGACCTGCCCACTCTGTGAAGCATTTAAGTGCTGCCAGGGCAAGAAGCTATGTAGTTCAACGACATGTAGTTTACGTCTCCCCAACACTGGATATTCCCATCGGGCTCAGCTGTACTTTACGTCCGTCAATTGGCAAATATTAACATGCTAAACTGAGTCGGTAAAGATTAGCTGTTTCCCAAATGTATAAAGTGTACAACCTATACTAATCTTTATAGTATACAGCTTATATGGCTAATCTTCCAAGAGTTAATACTATCAAAACATTTAAACTGACATTAACTAATAAATGGTGAAGTGCATAATTGTTTGTTTTTGTTCCTCCTCATGTAGCTGGCTGGTACCGCAGTGCTAGCTGTGGGTCTCTGGCTGCGTTTTGACAACAGGACGGCAGGACTGTTTGAAGGAGAGGAGGCGCCTACCGTCTTCTTCACTGGTGAGGTCTTTTGACTTTACACTGCTCTTTTACAGCTGAACAAGAAAAGCCACAGTTTGTCTCACGTGAGAAGCTGCAACGGGGGAGTATTTGACTGAAATGATTGATCGTTCATTTAAGTGGCTGCATATGGGCCATAGTGGCTGGAAATCTCAACAGAAAAGAAGATAATTTTCTCTCAATTTAATTCTTAAGTACCACTTTAGGATGAACACTGAGAGGAAGTTCTCCTGAGGGATCATTAAAGTTTCATGTGTTCAGTGTTAAGTGCATGTGAAACCATTAGCAGCATCGATGTTCTGCGATTCCGTTGTTGCTTTGTTGGAAGGCTGCTCCTTAACTGGTGTAGTTTCATAATTCAGAAAAATCATCCCAGGTGTAATTTTTATTAAAATCCCAGTGAAGTTTAATGTTTAGGTGTTTCGTTCATGTAAATGTGGGTAAATTATCTTTGAAATTTAATTGAGATGTAAGTGTCTGAAACCTGGATAATCCAAAAAAACAATTTTATACTACACTTCAAACTCTGCTTCAGTTTAATTTAGATGAGTAAAGAACATGGATGCGTTTATTTCACATGGTGCCAGTAGGTTGACTTTTGGACTTTGATAACTGGGACTCTATCCACAAAACGTCTAGTTTCTGAAAAATGGCATGATCATTTTTTTATTTTTATTTCATGTACTTGTCAGAGATGACCTGCTGCTTCATTATGAGGGTCATTACTGCCACAACAGGAACAACCTGATGTAGAGAATCAGGCTCCGGGGCGTACAGAGGGCAGCTGAGGCCAAAGTTAGTCCACAGCGAGGCGGCTCCTCCGGCCTGCCAGAGCCGTTCACACACAGCTGTCATTCTTCACGGTTTGACAGAAACGTCTTTTGTTTCTCCGCTTTTGTGTTCTCCGAGGAACTCACAGAAAGACGGACTCGCTGCCTCCCCTTCTGTCTCTGTGTTTCGCTTCCATCAAACTGATAAGTGGAGTGGGCAGTCGGAGGATTGTCTTTGAAATGACAAACATGTTAATAACAGGCTGGGAGAAGGAGGAGGAGGATGTGTGTGGATACTGTACTCGTGACATCAGTGCTGCGGTTATTGTTTTCCTACGTTCATTATGAAGCCACATCAGACGGGAATAAAGAGGCAGGCTGATTTTTAGTGGCTCTGGAATCATGTGTCATTTGTTTTTGCTGTTGTTTTGGAGTTTGCTGTTTTTACTTTACTATGATTCATAACCACATCCAGAGCGGAATTACAAAAACACAACAACAGGACTGTTGTTTGTCATGATCAACAGGAGTACGGTGACATCAGTACCCTGAACTAAACCAGCTCTGATGCTACATGCAAAACTTCTGATGCAAATGAACAAGAAACAGATGAGAGCGAACTGGAGGCAGATAATTCAGAACTGTGTGTGAGGGGAGGATGTTGTTCACAGAGCTGCAACGACATAAGTTGTAAACCACTGAATTACTTGATAGTTTAGCTATAAATTGAGCTCTGTGGATTGATCTTTGATTGATTGTTGTTCGTTTCATGGTGATCAGAGCAGCATGCTTCAAGATTTTAGGAAAAAATAAAGCTTAAGTTGGGAGTGGATCAGGTGGGTGTGTGAAGGAAAAAATACTTTGCCTGTCAGACCAGTCGGACACGTTTTACCACACTGGAAAACAATTAAGAAATGGGCTGTGTTCCAATTCAGGGTCTGCATCCTTCAGAGGACGCATTTAAAGGCCAATTATGTCACAACGCCGTGAGAAGGCTCCTCCAAATTCGGCCTTCTTTTCCATCTTTTTTGGAGGACGCACTATGCTTTGCGGCCTCCAATATCCCAAGACTCTTTGCATGCCCGAAAAAGAAGAAGGAAGGAAAGAAAGGAAGGAAGAAAATGGCAACATCGTGTGGCGTAGATCGTCACTTTCGCGGGCCTAGGCAGCAGAAATCGTGACGTAAGGTCGGGAACATCTGGGTTAGACCGTCCCATTTAACAACAGTTAACGCAGTCTTCGAAGGTCTCTCTGGAGGACTCACCTTCGAAGACCGCAAAAGCCGGGTCCTTCGAAGGATGCAGCCCCTGAATTGGGACACAGCAAAAGTCACACTTCTCTCACTGGAATGCTAGTTTGTAGGCGATTTCTTTTAATAAATGTAATGAGATATTTTGAATATAAATTCGACATTAAAGATGATCTGCCAGCAAACAAGAAATTGGATAAATGTCACCTCAAAGCCTTCCCCCTAATGTGTCTGATCGTTCCGTAGGTGTGTACATCCTGATCGCGGCGGGGGCTCTGATGATGATCGTGGGCTTCCTCGGTTGCTGCGGAGCCATCAAAGAGTCGCCGTGCATGCTGGGACTGGTGAGTGTTCCTTCTGTGCAGCTGTCGGATCACCTGTGTACCTGTCACAGCAGGTTTAAAGACATTTATGTTTTTGCTTTGCAGCTTCAGACACAATGAAGGGAAAATCTGAAAAGCAAACCAATGAGACAAAGAGGAACAGCGATCACAAGCTGCCACTAAATGTTCCTCCCCCGTCCTTATCTGTAGTTATCTTTTTACAGGGATAATAAACATTGTCTGGTGCACAGTAGGGCAAGTCTTTACACGGATATCCGTTGGCTACGCGAAAAGCCCTGAAACACTTTCACACAATATAAAACACGTACACTACGCCTCCAACATGTCTTGCTAAAAAGTACGCCGTGTTTTTTCCGTGAGTGACTCTTGTTTTCGTCTTTTAGTTCTTCCTCTTCCTGCTCCTCATCTTCGCTGTGGAAGTGGCCGCTGGGATCTGGGGTCTCTCCAACAAGGACCGGGTACACAACACACACACACACACTGATACACACTTTTGTTTCGCTCAAGCGTGGAGTTTTAATGTTTTCTGTCGTGTCTTCAGGTGGTGGAGGACGTGACGGAGTTCTACAAGCAGACTTACAACAACTATAAAGACACCAGACAGGAAGCACTGAAGGAGACCCTGCGTCTCATCCACTTTGGGGTCAGAACACACACCTCGGCTCACTTTTGCTGCTATTATTCAAATTTTTCTTAAATTGGAGCATCAGATCTGTTTGTCTGACATCTGTATTTTATCCAGAAGTAACTAAAAGTCTCTGTGTTCTTGTTTCCTCTTCACAGCTGGACTGCTGCGGCCCCACGGGAACCGTGATCGATGCCGCCAAAGACATCTGCCCCAAGAAGGAGGGACTGGAGGTCCTCATCACCACGGTAACAGACGGGGTTTCTGACTCACTTATACAGGACATAAAGTCACATCAAGACATCCTGTTGAATCATTTCATTGTGAAAAAGGAATTTCAGTTCCTTCCAGTTGTTGACACATTCCTGTTTCTCTCCATCTGCTCTGTCAGAGCTGTCCGGCTGCAATCGACGAGATGTTCAACACCAAACTGCACATCATCGGCGGGGTCGGCATCGGTATCGGCGTCATCATGGTGAGAACAGACAAAAGAGCCGATATAGAAAAACTACACACACATTGACACTTGGAGAACCTTTTTAAACCTATTTTTTCATCTCGCGTTACGTCCTTAATCCATCTTAGATATGACGATTCAGTCTCTGGTCCAGGTTTGCTGTATTTACTAAAAGCTGGATTTGATATTCAGATCAGCAAACAGGATTCAAGTCAAACTACTTTGACTATGGGCAGAAAAAGACTCAAACTGTGCCAATAAACAACAAATGTAATTGAAAGAAATTGACAGAAATAACTGTAAAAATTAAGCATTAAACGATGCCTGTGCGGTTTTACTTCTTTACTTCTGGTTTTCTTTGGTGCTTAGTTGTCTGTCACCTTCAGCTCAAGTGTTAGTTTGATGAAACATTTTAGTTAATCATCACGTTTTTTAAGTATCGTGTTACTAAAAAAAGGTTAAGACAGTGCTGTGAGAATTATCCTGCCTTGTCCCCCGAGTAAACGTATGTGTTTCGAGCCTTTCTACTGTCCAGACTGAATCTAACGTTTGCTTGTATAAAGAGTGAGGTTTTTATACGGATGGAGATTTAACACAACCATTTTTATCCGTCAAATATTGAATACTTTGACGTCTGTGTCGCCTGAGGTTTAAAGCCTGTATTTCTGTCTCCTCCTCTCCACAGATCTTCGGGATGATCTTCAGCATGATGCTCTGCTGCGCCATCAAGAGGTCCAGGGACTTTGTCTGAACAGCCACAAAAACACACAAACCCCTCCGTCTCTAACGTACGTGTCGTCTCTCTCACAGCGTCTGCTTTTAGAGTTTCTATCAGTTAAATAATCCTTACAGCCGTCCTTTTAGTTCGGATCCATGCAGGATGGCCACGTTGACCTGTGAGAGTATGGAGCCTGTGCAGCGACGCCTTTTTGTTTTTGTGGTCTTTTTCACACCAAAGTTAATTGAACAAATGCGTGTTTTTAGTTTGTTACCCACCATCAAGATTTACAAAACCTGTTGATGACAGGAACATGAGACTTTAATGACTCTGCTGCCCTCTGGAGGACCTTTTTTAAAGATCATTAACATTTTTTTTTTCCTTTCGTCAGCTCTTCAGGTTGGATAACTTTATCAGATTATGTAAAGTGTGTTGAGCTCACCTGCGATCAGCTTTTTGCAGCTAACTGAATTTTATTGTTTGACTCGTTTTTTTTTAAGATACATTGCTCATTTTTGAAGTTACACATTAGATGCTTTTGATTTTTATAAAAGCAGAATGTTGGAGTTGTATGCAAATATTTTGAAGAAAGCGGTTTGAATATATCTTTTAAAATGACAAATAAATGAACTAATAATCACTGGTTTTGTTAAAGAGAGCCTTTTTGTAAATATCTAACATTTTACTGGAGTTTTCTTACACCTGAAGGATCAGGGGGAATAGTTTGGAAACATCGCAGTGAAAGATGATTTATTTGTAAAAGCAATGAAGGTTATATTGTTTTGAAAGGTCTCTAGGATTCACCCAGATTTAAGGAAAGTGTGACTAAACATTTTCATTGGTTGCACTGGTGCACCTGGCTCAACAGTTCAAAATAAAAAATGTATAAAAATATTTCATGATGACCTTTGAACAAATCCTAACCTAACATATTTTCAGTTTTTTCTATTTTGTTTTTGCTGGTTCGCCTAAATAAAAAAGTCGGCATGCCAGTTTATGGAGCCCTTCAACTGTCTTATTAGGAAGTATTTTAATAAATTCATACAAATATATAGACATTAAGAATATGAGAGCAAGTTGTGTTCAGAAGATTCAGGATGATTCTCGCAACTGGCTTTGTATCTTTGACTTTGTCGCCACCTGGTGGCTGTTGAAGTACTGACACAGATAGGAAACAACACTTGATGAAACACCACTGACGAGCCTTCATTCTCCATTAATCTGCCTATTAAACATGGAGCTTTTTAGTAATATTATTTGTGTTTATTATTGAAATGTTTACAGGAAGTTTATTTATTTAATTTTTTTAATTGGTTGGCTGCACCATTCATGTCTGTACAATCCACAAAACTTTCTGGGGTCAACCCAAAATTTTCAGTCACAACTCTGATCAACACACGAGTCAAAGATGTTGTGTTTCCCTATAAATAAGTGAAGAATGCCACCTTTTTTTTAACTCCCTTGTTTGATCAGCTTTTGATAATTTTTAAAAGAAAATGTATGATCTTAAAAGAAATGTTGTTTTTGATTATTCTAACTTTACAGGTACATTAGACAAAGATTAGAAGAGGACCTTCAGTTGTTACAATAACACACAGATAAAGATAGATATTGCTTTTGAAATGTAGTAAGGTAATAATGAAAGTCTAATATTTTTTTCTTTTCTTACATCTCCATTTACACTAATGGTAATAGAAATGGGGTTTATTTTCAATGTATTCAGATTTCTTCGAAAAATTCAAACTTGCCTCATGTTACAGGAGCTACTCCTGATTAATTTGGGGTTTATTGGTTAAGGTTGTTTTCTTGGGCTTAACAGAGTTCTGTGGTACTTTGTTGTGCTTGAAGCCGTTAAAAGAAATCCAGTCAGCAGCATTAAACAACTTGTTTAGACGACAGAAGGGTCAATACAATCCGCTCACATATGGCTGATGATGTGATTATTACATACAGCTCCTTTTTTTAAAAAAATAAATACAACCTTAAATCTAAACATGCCAATAATACTTTTTAAAAACATGGGTAAAAAAAAAAACAAAGATTCAGTCAGGGTACATAATTATTTATTCCATAAAATGAATGAAATAAATACAAAATAAAGAAACACATGGCTTTGACAATCCTAAAGTCGTGGCGAGGTCGACCCTCCGGTGGAAGGCGGGGCTCGTTGTCCCCTCAGTTTCTTTTTTAGCACTGAGCTCTTTGTCACTGTCAGTTATCATCTGTTACACAAAGCTTTGCCGCAGAACGCGTGTAAATGAAGCTACGGCTGCAAAAGCAAGAAGACAAACGCTACGAGAGAAGTGGAGCTACACGAGACGTCTGCGGCCCGTTGAGTTTGAAGTTTCGTGTCTGCTAGTTTTGTTGTCTCATGGAACTTGTTAGAAAGAAAAACAGAATAATGGCAGAATGTTCCTTTAAGATCTAACTTGACTGAATATTCTTAGTGGCAGCCTGAATGTGATGGAAAGTTGCATCAATACTTCTCGTTTATCTCCTTTAACATTCAGCACACTGGAGATACGTTTACCGAAGGAAAGGAGATTAAAACTTCCCGCTTTTTGTTCTCGTCTTCATGAATTCTCCTTCACATCTTTCCTCGACATTGTGTTGTTTCCCATCGAGGTCAAAGAAGAGTGTTCAGGAAAATACAAAAGACAAAGTTGGTCGATAACTCTGCCCCGTTCTTACTAAGCCTTTTTTTGTTGGATTTTATAGTTACTGCAGTTTTTAAATCCTGTTTTTTCTAAGAACAAACATTTAAACTTAAACGTTGTCACAAGATCAGACATTTAAGAGTTCCATTTCAGTTACAACTCAGTTTTGACAAGAAGTGTAGTTGTTGTGCTTTGGCTTTGCGGAGCAGAATCAACACTTGACTGATCGTTTGACAGTCAAATTAATCTCTTTGGGACTTGTGGGGTGGACAACAAAAACTATCCGACAATCAGGGAAGCACGATATCGGATCTTTTGATGTTTTCCACCTCATTTTGGCTGATAACCATGCTGATATTTGACATGACATGAACTCCTCTCCTCTGGTCGAATTGGATTATCATGCTCACTTTAAGTGTGGTGACTCTCAAAATAAGAGCTCGTCAACGGTTCCCAACAGGTGAGCAAAATTAAAGCTTCATCTGATCGGCAGAAACGTTCATCTCAGGCCGATGCTGATATTTAATTTTAAAGCTGGAGGATGCCTGAAGCTCTCTTTCGTGATGCTACAGCTGTGAGAGTGCGGGGAGATTTATCTGGAGGGTCGAGGCGTAACCAGCAACGTGTGAACTTATTTGGCAGTGGAATGAGTATCGAAGACTCGAGTGTGAAGCCTTTATCGTGCATCCCTTATTCAAAGACATCAGATTGAGCTTTGACAAACTGCGATGAGCATTTTTATGACTTCCTATCATTTCTCAACCAAACAATTAATCATGAAAATAACATTTGGATCAACAGTCATTCGATTCCAGTTCAAAAAGTCATTTTGTCAAAGAGATTCTTCCGACTTTGGTTCATTTGGAAAAAGTCCACCTTCTGTTTTCTGTTCTTTACATCCAAAACAAACCTGTTTTAATAACATGAATATTAAATAGTTGTTATAAATTAGTTGATTGATTATTTCCATCATTTTACATGCACATATATCAAACATTCGCTGGTTCCAGCTTCTTAAATGTGAAGATTTGCTGCTTTTCTTTGTCATTAATGACAGTAAACGAAGAGTCTTTGGGTTTTGGACTGTTTGTTGGACAAGTTCGAGTTCTGGGCAAACAATTAATCGATAATGTAAATAATCCTCATCTGCAGCCTAAAATATCAAAGGATTTTAACTCATTCGTGACGTTAAAACAGAGAAATCAAACTCAAAGCTCCTTTCGTGCTCCAGACGCTCCGATTTGTAAATGGCAGAATTATAAGTGCAAAAATTTTAGATGGCAGACATCGAAGTGACGTAGAAACATACAAAGATCTGCTGTGCTGTGCAGCTTCGGCGTGAAGCGGCGTGGATTGTTCCCGTTCATTCTCATTGGTGCTACAGCTGGCCTGAGTGTGTGTGTGTGTGTGTGTGTGCTTTAATAAAAAGTGTAAATCAACCAATACTGAGTGCAAGAATTGGCAGTGAGTCATAAATCAGCATTTTAAAAAGACAAAACAAAATCCTTTTAACAAGACTTGATTTGAAAAATGAATTAAACTCAACCTGATAATCAGATCAGCTGAGAGCAGAGAGGAAGCAAAGAAAACAAACTGTTGCATATATTCGCCCTGAAGCTGCTTGTGCTATTGCTGTGTTAGCTAGTTTAAAGTACAGTCTACAGTACTGAAGGGAGGAGGAGGCTCCGTCAACAACACACTCCGTCAGCTCGCTCCGTGTGTTTACATGCACATAACGTTTGTCCTGGTTAAAGGAAAAATCCACCCCACAGATTCAGTTTGATGACAGACAAAAAAAAAGTGTTTTCAGAAATCTAAACAGATCGTCAGTCATGAAGCGAGTCAGTCAGATTCAAAGAGTTCGGAGGTGTAGATGTGGTTTTGGGAGTCAGATGATGTCGCTGTAGCCTCCAGATCTGATGGTGCATTCAGGAGATCTTTGTCAACTCAAAAAACTCTCATTATTTCCAGGTTTATCACCAAGATGCTCAACTTAAACGGCTGAAATAGGTGTAAAAACGTAGCTTTCATCAGAATTAGTCGTAGAACTGAAACCATTAGACGATTTAATAAATGAGTCAACTGTTTTCATAATTACGTCATCGCTTCAAAGTAAAAACATATAATCATTCCGTTTCCAGCTACTCAAGGAGGTTTGTTGGTTTGTCAGCAGGATTACACAGAAAACTACTGAACAGATTTCCATGAAACTCTGAAGGAAGACGAGTCTCGGCCTGGAATAGACCTCAGTGACTTTTGGAACAGATCCAGGAGTTTATTCTTACTTTCTTTAACGTTGTAAGATGGGACGCTTGTCAAGGTTTATAAGGTAATAACAGGTGGATTTTGATGAAAGAAATCAGGTGTATTTAGGTGGCAGATAGTTTGATGCTTAACAACAAATAAGGATAAAAACCTGCAACTTGCACGATGTGTGATGAGTGTGCTTGTCGATGCACAAACTAACTGTTGCTCACAGCCGGAAAGATTTAAACAGTATAACATTTTTTGAAGACATTCTTTGCTTTCTTGTTGAGAAGTTTGACGTATATCATCAAATTCTTCCAGTACAAAACGGAGAATATTACATTAACAGTCCATCAACTTCTCATGCAGTGGAGAAAAGTCGTCTGCAACGATTAATGATTAGCTGTCAACTATTAAATGAATCGGCAACTATTTTGATCATCACTTCTCCGTTTACAGCTTCTAACTGTGAATATTTTCTTGTTTGTTTCCTCCTCTATGACAGTAAACTGAATATTGTTGGGTTTTGGACAAAACAAGACATTTGAGGACGTCTTCTCGAGCTTTGGGAGACACTGATCGCCATATTTTCCTTTTTACAGAACAAACAACTAATCGAATAATTGGCAATAAAAATAATCGTTAGTTGCAGCCGTGACAACAGGATACATGATATTTGATGATCTAGTGGTCCTGAACGCACCATTAAACAAGCAGGCCGCAGATTTGGGGATTTAGAAGTCGTCGTCACAAAGTTTGGTCTTGAGAAACAAACAAAATGTGACAAAGCGTCCGTCTTCATCATGCAGCATGATTTACATGTTTATAATAACAAAATCCTCCAGAAATGAAGCAACATGTTGCCCCCTTTTTTCTGGATGTAGTTTAAAGATATAAATAAAGTTAATCGGATACTTGAGGACAAAGAGAAACATGTAAAAAAAAAAAAACACCAAAATCAAAACAATACATGATTAAACAGAAGATGGGATTTACAGTAACAGGGTGAGATTTCTCCTTTAACGGTCATCACATCAAACCCGGCTGCATTCTGTCATAAGTACTCGTTGTTGTGAAGATGAGACTGTAAACAAAGATGTTTATTTGCATGTAAGCACACCTGGTTTACCTCAGAGTGCCTCCTCCAGCTGTGAGCCTCCTCCAGCTGTGAGCCTCCTCCAGCCGCGTGTCTCCAGGCAGATTAATGGCCTCGAACAGTACGTCATGATTCCTACTCTGTGACATCATCATGCGTGTGTGTGACAGTGAGTGTGTGTGTGCAGCGCACCAACAGTCTGACAGTTTTATCCCACTGGAACCATCAAGTGTTACTGGTTTTGGTCCGAGAGTCTTCAGTTCGCTGCGGTTCGTTTCAAGTTAGTGTGTGACGAGTTTTTTTTGTCATGTTGGTCCGTGTGTTCGTCCACGCAGTCCTCCCGCACGTGTTTCCGTCCGTCAAGGCCATGTCGTCCCTTCTTCTTCTTCTTCTTCTTCTTCCTCCTCTTCCTCGTCGCTGTCTTCACTTGACCTCGTGGAAGTAGAGGTTGGCACATAGACACAGCAGCACGATGGACACCAGCATGTAGTAGATCAGATTCCTGAATTTAGGCTCCAGGTCGCCCTGCCGGTACCAGAATATCTACAAGAAACAGAGCGACAAATTGAAGACAAACAGGCGCAGTATCGTTCAGTTGTACAACAGATCACTGAATGTATTTACCAGCACTAAAGCGGATCCACAGGTGAGCAGGATGCACACGGCGAAGAAGACATTGAGCGGTCGAGGAGGCAACGAGGGGAACACAAAGGAGCTGATAACAGTCACCTGGAGGACACAACAGGACAAACATTAACACTTCCTAATCTTCATTTACTAAACTCTTTTTTCAACGTCACCACAACTACTGAAAATGAAGAATTTGACTAGATAAACTGCTTTCAAATGACAGCTGGTTAATGTGGTCGATCTGGACTTGAGCCATCCTGGAAATTATGCAAACATGTCCACCATCACTTTACATAAAACTGTATCAGGTCTCTGCTGACACACGTAGCTTTATCACCACATTTGTGTAACACAGTGTCTGTCTGACAGCAGCAGCAGCGCTCGAGGCCGACAGATAATCTGGAAATGGGAACAACAAAGAACATGAGTAACACTTTTCACTTCGGAGAAGGAGAAGTAAAAACAGTTGAGTCATTATTTTAACTGCAGATTCCTTTTTCCTCCGCCAGATTCTACTGACTCATTAACTGCCTTTGTCTCTCCCGGATTCGATGATGTCAATTCTGCTTTCAGAAGCAGAGCATCTGCTTTTCAGCGGGCTACATTATTAATATAGTTGAGAGTTGTTGTGCTCACCTCCTGCGTGTGTTACGAGCATAAAAAACACATTTGCAGCTCCAGTAACAGACGCTCTGTGGATGTAAAACAACCTCTTGTTGCTCTTAACCCTCTCTCGTTTTAAACTCACTCGTTTCAAAAGTCATTAAAGCAGATCACACAGCAATTTTTATACTTTACAAATTACCAACATGGTGGATTCACACCGGATTAAGATCACAGACGTCCTCTGCACTTCTTACAAATGACTAAAAGTTTCCACGTTACACTTGCCGCCCGTGCAAAAGTGATATTACCATTAAAAAAAAGGCCAGACGTGACGGTCGTTTGTAGATTTCATGGAGCCACAATTGAGTCTTTTAAGACCCTTTAATGCCGACTAATCAATGTTCTGAAACTATGAATAAACTGAACAAGAAACGATCAAAGTGTCTTTAATGTGTTAAAGCATGCGACACAGGAATGTAGCACTCACATGCAGCGCTGAGAAGTTTTTTGCAGTAAACTGCTAAAATAAGATTCATGATATCAGCATGTAAAATTTGAAATGCTCTAATGTTTTAATGTCAGATCGATTAAGACCATTTGAGGCTTGAAAGGAACCCATCACGCCCCGACTAATGATGATCGTTAAAGCATTCGGAGGACACGCACGCTTCTACATAGCTGCGTTTTCAAAGACACGGTTCAGCTCTTTCAAGCTGCTGCCGCTCTCATGTCAACACATACTGAGAGGAAATATAAGTAGATTAGTAGAACCCCAAAAGATAAAATTGCCTTTAGTTGCAAACTTCAGACAAAACGGAGGAAACTGGTCGAAGAGAGAAACAATTTTGTGGCATAATGACGAAGATTTGTACTTACTAAAACAACCAAAGACGTGAATCCCCCCACTGCCAGGTTGATGATTCGATCCTGCCAGAAAAACAGTTTTAAATCATCAGTTATTACGAATCACTTAAAAACACCTGAATGAATGTATCCTCCTAACGAGTGTGTATCCATTTGGCTTTTATGTGAGATTTGTTGACAAAAAAGGGAAATATAGAACAATTCCAACCTGATATATTCAATAAATAGGGGTTGACACATTGTAAAAATGAGACTCTAAGGCGTTAAAATGTGCCTGTAACAACAGAAACTTTAGTGTAACGACTTAAAAAGATAATTTCAACCAAATTTAAGACTGGAGAAATAATTATAAAGGTAGGTATAAAGATTAATATATATGTGGTCCCTTTCAGAGGTGGGTTTAATGCAAGAACATGGTTGTTAGAGTGAGTTGTTTGATCTACATTTGACCAACAGATAAGTTAAAGTATAAAAAAAGACAGTATTAGGTTCAGTAGCAGGTTTAAAGATTTTTAACATAAGAACTTTAACATTAGGAGAACTTGCAGAGGAGCTCGACTTATTTAGATGAAATAAGTTTAAAAGTTTATGGCAAATTTAAGACATTTTAAGGCTTTTTAAGGACCTGCAGACACTCCTGATCTTTCAGACAAGTGCCTGGAACTGGATTTTGACATATTTTTTGCTTCAAATTGTCGGTAAAATCTTTCCGAAATACAGGAAAAAAATAAGTTATGATCAGAATTAACAGTTGAGGATCTACTACGACACACACTTCCTCCAGGCTCCTACCCGTGCCGAGGTCTCCCCGAACAGAGGTCTGTTGTCCAGGCCGCTGGTGCCGTACGTCCTGGTGGTGAAGTCATCCATGGCCGGTTGGGCGCACACACACACTCACACACACGCACACACACTCAGCACCGACCACTCGCCCCTCAGCAGCGCCGCCTCCTTGAAACACCGGGCCAGTGCTGCATGCTCGCTAGCTCCCGTCCAGCTGCCTCCCTCTGCTCGGTGTCAGCATCAACAGCCTGACGAGGACATGATGACGGCGAGTCTGCTGACGAGGGAGGTTTGTTAGTTCACCTGTGAAATAAAATTAAAAAAACAGGAAGTGTTGGGTGAGGGCGAACTCCACCACAACATCATGTTTCCTGCCAACAGCCTGCCCTGATTGTCAAACCATAGAAAGAATCCTCGGTTCAATTATTTCTGCATTCATTTTATTTTGCTTCAGCAAAGCAGTAAAGAGAAGTGCAGAGTTTGCACTGCTGCAGGGAAGAGAAGTTTACGAGTGTCATATAAAGTCTGTTTACTTCCACCTTTATTTCATATAAGTAAAACTCATCTCAGGCAGACAGACTTTTTCTCAACTGATGCCATTTATTGTTATTTTTAAATCTATGATTTTTGTTGTTTACTACGTTGAACACTTGAGTATTTTTTTTATAGTTATTATTCTGATTTAGTTTTTGCTGTTTGGAACTTTGTTGGATTGTTTTTATTTTCTCTTTTCATTGATTTCTTTCATTTTTCTTGCAAGATTTTATTGTTTATTTTCACACACTGTGTGTAAAATATTGTAACGTATTTTCTCGTGCTTACGTTCGGCTCCTCCTTTTCTAGTTTCAGTGATATCGTATAATTTTAAAATGCTTATTTTTTTTTTAGCAGCAGTAGTTTTTCACATCTGTTGTTTCTTGCGTCTCAAAATGTGAGGATTTCTTTTCCTTTTCTTTGTTTAATATCATCTAATATCTTTGTGTGTTGGACGATCAGATACATGAAACATCGAGTCGTTACCTTGCACCCTGTAAAACTGTGATGTGATTTTATAGAAGATACAATCATAAATTAGTCATAAAAATGTATTAATACATCATTGCTGGCTGCCCTCATCTTTGTTATTTTGTGTGGACCTCTGGAAAAATAGCAGCTAAAAATAAAATCAAAGAACAAAGAATTTGTTTCGTTTCTAGTTCTTCTATGATGACAGAGAAGCACAGAGACACTGACGTGGTTATTGTCTTGTACTAGCAGAGGACGATGGTGGTTTTCTTTCTGTAGAAGTCAGACCGCTGCTGATCAAAAACAACAGACAACAGATTCATATTCTAGCTCATTCTGCTCCACTTCCTCTATTTTCAGGTGCGATAACAACCACAAGGCACTTCCATCTTTCAAAAAAAAGAGCGATGATGATGATAGTCGTGTGAAAGAGGAAGCTGCAATCAAGTCTGACTTAGCCACAATGTTAAGGTCTATTTACCAAAGTCTGAACCTGTGATTTCTCAACTTACAGAACAGTTCAGGGCCAGCAAAGCTCCCAAACCTCTGAACTAATAAGCCACACAGAAAGGTAGAGACCAGAACCAGCCAATAATATCAACAATCAAACCATCTCACCACAAGATTCACAACAGCTACAAAAGAGACTTCGTGGTGACATCATTTCCTCAGCTGCTGTTTCTAATGTCATAAAGGAACGTTGATGCTCACGTTTGTTTTCCCCGATTGGACAGAGCTGATGTTGTATTTACTACCTTTTCTGGGATCGATGTTTGATTCACATGTCTTTTAAGGATAATATTACATGTTTAGATATTCCTTGCCCTCTAGTGAAACTGCTAGAGCTGCAAAAATTAGTCCATTAATTAGGGCTGGGTATCACCAGGTACCTCGCGATACGATACTATCACGATATTTTGCCCACGATAACGATAATATCACGATACAGCGATTCTGCGATAATTGATATATTGCAAGAAATTTAAACCACGATACATCACGATATCTGTGTCACTGAAGAAATTCAGAATTTATTGACTGCACTGAAACTATTTCACAGGAATTACAAAACATTGTAAATCAATTCCACATGAATGACAGCCGAGTAAACAAAGAGTGTATTGCACAGTGTCTCTTCTTAACACACACACTGATTACAACTATTATTAAATATCTATATGTGTGGGTTTCAGAACTACTTAAACCATTTTTTAAATTTTATTTGGTTGTATATCTATGTTTGAATAAAGATAAAGCTGTCCTCCGAAGAGGGGTGGTGGTGGTGGGCCAAAAAAAAATATATTTATTTATTTATTTTTTTAAATATTTTTAAATATCGATATTTGGCACCAGTGTATCAATAACGTACCTCAAGACGAAATATCGCGATATATCGAAGTATCGATATTTTGGCACACCCCTACCATTAATACATTTGCTGATCAAAATAAAATTGTAAAAACTTTTTTGATAATCGATTAATCATTTTCAGCCATTTTTCAAGCAGAAAATGTCCCAAATATGTTCATTCCAGCCTCATAAATGTGAAGAGATCTGCTGCTTGTCTTTGTAATTCATGACAGTAAATAAAAAGTCTTGCGTCACTTTGGGTTTTGGGAAACAGTATCTTTCCACAACTTTTGAAGCACACAAAATTGGCAGAATACTTGCTTGGGAAAATGAAAGTGGGGGAAACTCTGAGTATCAACGGAGGAGCGGGAAAGTTAGATGATAAACAATGGAAATCTACCAACTCACTGTCCGGGAGAGAGTTTAATTAAAAAAACATTGTCAGATACTTCATGACGGCAGCACTTAAACAGTTCAAGGTGAGGACGACAGGGTGCTGGAGAGGCTGTGGGACCGTGAGAGCAAATCACTATCACATGTTCTGTTTTAGGAAGGCGCTAAGGTTTACAGTAACTAGAAGACAAACAGAGATAGTGTGGAAAAAGTTTTAAAAAACAAGAGTGACTTGTGTTTTCAAGTGGTGCCACCACAGCTTCTTGGCTCTCCTAAAGTACGCATGTTTGGAATAATGTTGCCATTCTTGATAGTGAAAATAATCCTCAATTGCAGCCCTAGAAAATACTTTTACAGCACAGCAGGAAGCTATGCAGCCTGACAGGCGAAACCCAGGGCATTAAAATCAAACCACTATCTGACACACATGCACTAGTTGAGATTGTGTGTTTATTTACTTTAAAAAACAGAAGTTCTTTCTGCCAAAAATCAAAGAAGCCATTTAGCATTTGTTCCTGAACTTCTCTGGTGAACTTTAAAACAATTTTGTGCGATTAAAACTCTCCGAAAATCTGTAATATTTTAAGAAATGACACAACCCGTCTGCAGCCAGCGTCATCAGTTTGCACAGCTGGGGGTATCAGCTCATGTTCACACACTCTGAGCATAACAGAAACAACTAAATCAAAGTTTCTTAGTCTTCTCAGAAGGGTGGACTCAGAACTGTGGAGGCAATCGTAAAGGAAACGGGGCTGACGACGCCTCCACGGAGGTTAATACGCTTCTCTAACGTGTCAGCTTCACACCACAACTCCACACAAGGCCAAACAACCATTATTACGCTGGCAGCAGCTGCGGTCGCTGCTCCCTTTCCTGCTGCCTTTCTGGGTCAGAAGGCAGCAGGAAAGGGAATCAAACCCTCGCAGAGCTTTCTCAGCAGAAAACACACGCACTGGAAAACAAGAGCTTCATTATAGCCTGGCATAAAACTGGCCTAAAGCTACATTCCTCCAGAGCCTTGTGATTTTTTAGGCTTCTTAGAAAGAGACCCCACGACTTAACGGAGCTAAGAGGAGAGACATTTGGTTCAAGTGAGAGCCGACAGAACCACCCAGTGTAATGAAACCTCGATAAAACCTTAAGACTGAAGTGTAGCCAAACTACGGATGCAGAAATACAGTCCAAAACTCAAATATAATCCAGTACTGTCATATTAGACTAATCTTCCGTCACCCGACCAACCAATTAATGAACGGTTTCATCTTAGTGCTGGGCAATATATGGATATTATATATATATTACAGGTATCTGACACTTAAATGAAATGTACGGTATTTTTAAGACATTTCAGGTCATTGGTAAATTAAATTCAAGACTGATTTCTGGATGGATCATCTTCTTATTATTCAAGCATTGCAGGGAAGTGTAAGAATAAGGTAAAAAGACAGTATTAGTAGTGGTAGGTTTATAGATTTGTTTAAATAATGATTTTCAAGTCCTAATATATATTCTCTCAGTTAAAGACATTTGAGGACTTTGCAGTAATACTGTTATAGATGTTTACTTTATTTTAACTTTTGATTTAAGGTGGATTTCCCCCACCTGCGTGCAGTGACAGCTGGTACTGAGCACCATGAATACACTAGAGACTAAAAAAAAGCCCCTCTACATGTTATGGACAAATACTGCTGTGTAACTTGACATTAAAATTAATTACCCTAAAATCTAACAGCATACTGCTCCAGTCAAAACATGGAGATGTGGAGAATTATGACATAAAACCTGCAGCTAAACAGCTGAATGTCAACAACCAAGATGACAATATGCCAAATGAGACAACCAACACTTCCAGTGACAGCTGAGTACAATACCACTTATATCACAAATTAACTTGATTAGTAAATAACCTACCTTGCTAGCAACAGCTAAGCAATACCTTTAACTTTATCCAAACAGCTTGTTAGCATTGGGAGTTATTTGACAGAGCTAAACGCTACCTGGCCGAGCATATGCTACAATTAAGTGGAGAAATAACCCGAAATCACACATCATGTATTACCACTATAAATACTTCTATTAAAGTATAAAATGACGACTGTAAACGATGACACTAAAGCTACCTTTACTGTTAGCTAACCTGAGATTTACCCGTTACAAGGCCAACTCTAAAGCAGGTTGACATGCTAACGAAGCTAAGCTAACCATCCAGACAGCTCCTGAACTGCAGCAGAAGAATCAATACATTTACAAAACCTAGAAAACAAGTTGGAAAGCCGCCGTTTCTGCTGTCTAACCACCAGAGTTATCTGCTACACTTGCCTTACAGCCTCCGTGTTGACTCCGGTGGAAACATAACTTTCAGAAAGCCGAGCAGCAGGGTCGAGTATGAATTAAAGGGAATAAGCCCGGTAGCTTCAGTTCAAGCTGTTAAAGGCGACGTCGATTACTGTCTGCGCCGACCGCGAGCAGGCTCCCTGACGGGCACGCAGCTCGCCGAACTCCATTCAAAAATGAGGCAATTTAACAGTCGATGCTATAAGGCAGAAGCGCTTATCACTGACTGACTTGCTCGTTTATTCGGAGGTACTATACTAGATAATGATTCAGCACCAAGCGGAACTATTTAAAACAACATCTGGCGCCAGTTAGTTTGTTTATATTATTTATAAAATTCTATCGAAATGGCTTACAAAGTCATTTAAAGTGTCATTACATCTTAATAATAAGGCAGTTTGGTGGTTCGTGTAAGCCAGAACTAGTTATCGTAACCAGTTGTCTTCTCTGACAAGTGCAGTTAGATTTTCACGATTACTTTAAATCGCCAACATTTTGAACGAGGTTTGGCGAAAGAGCCTCTGAATGAATGGAGTTTAGCTTGAGGATCTCACGGTTTCATGAGTGTTTAAGGTTACCAAAAGCTGTTTTCTACCATTTAAAAAACGGAAAAATTCAAATTTGAGTTAGTTTAAAAAAACGCACAAGAGTACCTTAAATCGTCCCTTTTCTGAATGGAGTTTGGTGTAAAGATCCCTCAGACTATAAACCGCATTATATCATATGAGCAAATTTTTTTAAGAATGAAAAAAGAAATCACCTGACATACATTGATAGAGAAAGGGACTGGTTATAATTATTACATTACGTAGCTGTTAATGTAAAGTAATCTATTACTCACCTGCCCTGCCGCCCCAGGCCTGTCTGTGCTGCAGCTGCGGTTCAGTCACATCTGCTTGTCAACCTCTCTGTGAAGCACCACGTGGTCAACTAACTTTATTTCTAATTGCAAGTTAATAAATCATACATATCTCATTCCTCAGCCAGCTAAATAAAGTTGCATGTCCTTGATCTGGGGAAAAACCTCAGATCTGAGAGCCAGTGGGGTAAATACGTAATCTCCCCCTTCATGCTACCATCACATGAGGAGAGTGTGACGGGGCCAACGTTTAATCCCAGAAAAAGAAAACTCCAGCCACAGTTTTAAACAGCTGATAAACATTACAGTTAGCAGCCATGAAATCCCTCCTCATTAAACCCCGAAACTCATAGAAGGTGTTCATTATCCCACTAAAACGTATTTAGCGATGCTAGAACACTACACACAACAGTTTAACCTCAGGCTGAGATGGCTGATCCAAAAGAAACAGTCACACGTCAGCTGCATGTGGACAAAAGTAAATCCTTTATTAAATACAAAGGGGTAGATCAGAACACTTTAATATCCGTACACAACGACTTTGTGGAGATCACAATCCCGGCATTCTCTTCTCCTGCTGAAGTGATAAAATGTGTTGTCTCGACGTTGGAGCTTCTTCACAAACCCGGTCTCTGGCCATTTCTCAATCTGGGACCGAAAAAAAAAGAGACAGGGATGATATTTATTCCTTATTATGGCTTCCTCTTACATCCACATAATAACACAGTAAAGCTTTAGATTACAGAACGCAATTCTTCCCAATTCACAGTGTGATTTTACTGTACTAACTGTGTACCAGTACAGTATGTATTAATATTTACTGTATATTGGTACAAGTAAACAAAAAGTGAAAGTTCAATGCAGGATTTTACCTATTCTGCTATGACTGTTTACAGTTAGATCAAGGCTACTAATGCCACTATAACAGCTGAGACTGTCTTCTCAGGAGCTGTAGTTAAAGGCACAGTATGTTATTTCTGCTGTCTCTCAATCAAAACATCGAAAACAAAAGACTAGTTTGATGTTATCATCATCATTGTTAAATAATCAACACTGCCTGTGAAAATCTACCTGACAGGACTCGGGCAGAAAGGATCACAGATGAAGTAATTTATCAATTATTTATTCCCTTTATATTCAGTTACAGTCGTTGACCTACTTCCTTACTCTTTGACCTACTCTGACTTAAATTACAGATTTCTGTGCTTTTTAAAACTGCTTTTTTGAAACATTCAGGATGATGTAAGTACATAACTCAGTAAAATAAATGACAATGGTCTGGTTGTTTTTAGACATTGTGAGGCCGCAAATGCTACACATATCTGTAAGGAATCCTGTAGAGATGTTTTGCTGTTAGATC
This sequence comes from Sparus aurata, assembly GCF_900880675.1. Classification (NCBI taxonomy): domain Eukaryota; kingdom Metazoa; phylum Chordata; class Actinopteri; order Spariformes; family Sparidae; genus Sparus; species Sparus aurata. The sequence goes on along the minus strand of NC_044200.1, from coordinate 20,852,759 downwards.
CGCTCCATTTTGGATGCTTGTTAGTTAACTTTGAGAAGAGATAAAGCTTGTTATCTAATATTTTAATTTGATGTTTCGGCCATGACTCTTAGGGAAGTTTTTCAATGACTGTAGTGTTTGTGTCTTTTATTGCGTGATAACAGTTTTAATCCACATAAACCTGAACCACCTCTGGCTCCTCATCTGTAATTGCAATGTTATGTCCCATACTGATAGCAGGCCTTTTATGTAACACTTAGAAAAAGGCATTCCCTTGCTCCTTTCTCTGAATCAATGACACGACTAGTTACACATTCAGATCAGTATATTTACCATGACTCCGTGTTTAAATTGTAAGTACTCCAATTCATCTCTGTAGCCCGCCTGCTGGAATCTGAACAGGTTTTCCACTTCTGCCGTCCATTCTTTGGCTCTTTTCATGGATTTAGGCTTGGAGTTGTTATCAGTAGTAGAGGGCATGGTGGATATGCTGAAATATGTCACAGAAATGCACAGTTTAACAGACTGGCTTAAGACGACTGACAAGATAACAGATGAAAATGCCTTAAATTGATTCAAAATACAATATTTTGAGGTTCAAAAGAAGCAGTAATGTTCTTCAGAAGGAGATTCAAGAATCAAGGTCAATTATCATTTTACAACCAGAACTGTAAAATGACACGACTTCACCAGAAAAGATTAATACTTTAGCTCCATTCTTGATTTTCTTAGGAATCAGCAGAGACACTTATTATAAGTTTTCACACAGGCCAAACTAAAGATGCTCAGGCAAATTCGGCATACAATTGATAAACCAAACAGCACTATGTTAAAAATAAACTGACAGTGTTGATTGGATGGAACCTGTGTTTTTTTGGAAGTCACAGGCTGCCCTGTCATAAAAAGTGGCATTTCACAAAATAAGCACCGCTTGATGTATTGTAATGTATGCCGAAATCAAGAATGTATTCTAATAATTGTAGAAAATAAAATTAGAAAAACTCTGTGTGTACCATATTCACATTTAAGAAGTGATACTTAAAAATAAAACATTCGTGAATCGAGATTCGTGTGTGGTGGACTAGAAATAAGAAAACATTTTATACAGCTCACAGTCTCATGTACGCTTATTTCCACACATTTCTCCATTAACTTCTGAAAAGTACATAAAATATTTGACTTACTTTAGCTAGTTTTAAAACTTGTCCTGGTATATTTCCAGTCGTTAATAAACGAGCGATGGCGGCTTGTCTTTGGTTGCTTGGTTACGGTGAACTTTCTTCTTCTGCGTTGGGAATGATCATCAACCCAGCTTCCACAAGATGGCGCCAAACGACATTACAGGACAAATGGCTCTGAGGAAGCGTTGTCGGTATTATTATTACGGTATTTGAAGAAACAATAGAGAAAATCTGACTTATTGTTTTTCACATATAAGTCTAAAACAAAACAAGCTTAAGAAAAGGGGCTAAATGCAAACAGACGGTAGGTGGCGCTAACACTTACTGAACGCACCGGAACGACCGTAAAAAGAAGCGAAGAAGAAGACGAACTGAAATTGATGGGCGGGACAAAAACAAACACCGGCGGTGAAACTATCAAAACATGGTCTCTTCACTGGAAACGACGTTTAATTAAATTTCAGACGATAACTTCAGAAGCTTCCATGTAAAGATGAGTTCATTTGCAGGCCGAATGAAGGAATATCCCACAATTTCTCTGGACCGGTTCGACAGGGAGAACCTACATGCCCGGGCATATTTCCTCTCCCACTGCCACAAAGGTGAGCCTGGTAGTTAGCTAGCATCACCAGCCTCACACGATATTAAGTTAAATTACTAACATTTAGCACTCGAACAGCCTTGTAATCACAGATTCAGACACGTTTTCATCTTTTTTATGTCTGTGGTTGCTTTCAACAGATCACATGAAAGGACTGAAAGGACCGATACTGAAGAGAAAACTGCAGTTCAGGTGACAGTTTGGGTCTTTGAGTATTAATACTAAAAGGGAACAGGAATTTAACTTCATGACACAGACTGCTGTTTGTGAAACCTCCCTGATACTGAAGGAGGAAGTCAGTCTTTGTGCTAGAAAAACACTAGTCATTCAAGAGGCAGAAACAGAAATTAGAGTTTTAAACAGTTTCATTCATTCACATCCTAAAGATAAGCAATTTTAATGTCAAGTCTGTATGGTGTAGTGTCTCCCTATCCTACTGGTATAATCATACATCCCAATCTGTATATTAAAATAGATGTATTACTTGCCAAACAGGGTTTATCCTGAATTTCTGACCCAAACAAAGAGTTCAAGAAATAACAGACGTGTAATATATTTCTGGTGAAGGCAGTGATTTCATGAAAGATACAATCAGGGGCTTAAAAGACTGAATCCATTACAAGCAGGGGTTTCCTTAAAAAGGATACAGCTAAGGCACAGCACCCACATTGTTTTTGCACAGCCTAATGTGAAATCAATGGGTAGAGCATCAAAACTAACTAATGACAGATATTGTTGAAATCCTTAGCAAAAAGCCCAACAGATGACTTAACGCTTGAAGAGGCTGCGCAGGTCAAGCTGTAAAGGCAGTAATACTCATATACTAAGTTCATCTCTGTGTGAATGTCTCTGCTGTTCTGATTCTATGTTCTCCTCCTGTTACAGTCGTACTGTCAGGCTCTACTGCTCCTTTGTGACAAAAGAACTTCTGCTGAGCAATCCAAGGTACTCTTTCTGGGAGGAATACATTGTAAGTCCCCTTCATTACTGTCATTTTCATTGTGTATTAGGGCTGCATTGCGATTATTTCGACAGATATACCGACTGCGATATGATTGATGATTAGTGGGAATTATCATTACACACAATTTAAATTTTACTGACAAAACTATTAGTATTCAGATTTCCTTCCATCCTGATGAATGATTTGTTTTAGTTTCCATTAGAGCTGGAGAGTCCGACACAGATTTCTCTGGTTGATGAAGCGTCTGGAGAGGTAAAAACTTAAGATTTCTTAAGTTTCATGTCCATTCAGATGTTGAGATTTAGGCGAGATTTAAGTGTCCTTAATGTTCTCTGGGGTTTGTTTGACAGAAAGAAGATCTTGTGGTCACGTTGCTTCCTGCAGGACATTGTCCCGGCTCTGTCATGCAAGTCAAAGCCTTTTTATAGTATCACAGAAAAGAAAAAAATAACACAAAAAAGAAGCATACATACATTTAACCTGACATTAGAATCACAGAAGACAGTATCATTAGAAATATAATTGAGACATCTTAACATGAAATTCTGTGTGTAGGTTCCTGTTTGAAGGTTCTCAGGGAAACGTGCTGTACACAGGAGACTTCAGGTTGGCCGGTGGAGACGCCTCGAGAATTGAACATCTGCACTCTGGAAGCAGGTTGTTCCTGTCGTACATCTTCACTGTTTTCTGTCTCATCGAGCTTCTCAAAAGTTCTGGAGAACCAGACAGTGAATGTTGAGGAATTTGTACATTTGAGTTAACGTCAGTATTTCATAAAGAAAAAGCTCAAATTTAAACAGAACATAATACAAAGTTAATGTGTTCTGTCCCATTTGTTCCTTTTGCGTCAACAGTTTGTGATGCTTATGATATTTTTTCCTGTTTTCAGAGTGAAGGATATTCAGAGCATTTATCTGGACTCGACTTTCTACGATCCACGGTTCTACCAAATTCCTACTCGGGTAAGTTTCTGGGATGAAGACAGGATTGAATGGAACTGCAGGAATATTTAAATCATATTGTTTGTATATTTTTTATCTGTGTGTGTGCAGGAGGTCTGTCTGAGTGGTATCTTGGAGCTCATTGGAAACTGGATCAGTCAGAGTCCATATCATGTTGTGTGGCTCAACTGTAAAGCTGCGTATGGATATGAATACCTGTTCACTAACCTGGGAGAGGAGTTCAACACACAGGTAACACAAACACACATTTCTGTCTTTTCTATGCAGCGCCTGCCAAAAGCTCAATTAAACGTTTTCTTATTTTGTTGTTTGATTCTGCGCTCAGATCCACGTGAGGAGTCTGACTATGTTCAAGAAGATGCCGGAGATCCTGAGCTACGTGACGACCGACCGCAGGACACAGATCCACGCCTGTCGACACCCCAAGGTCAAACTTTATGTCTCTCATGTCTCTTACGAGTATGTCTTTCAATATACACATACTGTAAGCTCAAGTGGGAAAAATCCTTTGTATGTTCATTCACTGAGCCTTGATTTGTGTGTTTTTGTGCACAGGAGGAGGAGTTTTTCCAAGGCAGCAGGCTACCGTGTGGCTGCACGGCCTCTGACGGGACTCCTCTTCGTATCATCAGCATCAAACCGTCCACCATGTGGTTCGGAGAGAGAACGAGGAAAACCAACGTGATCATAAAGTAAGAGCAGAAGTCTCCAAGTTTGACTGTGGTCATGGTCTGATTACAGTTAGATTGCTTACACTAAAAGAAGAATTGATTATAAATCACATTAAGTTTGGTTTGTGAGGTTTGAACATGGATTTGTGTTGTTTTTCCAGAACAGGAGCCAGTTCCTTCAGAGCCTGCTTCAGTTTCCACTCCTCCTACTCAGAGGTACTTCAAATGTTTATTTAAATGATTAAACAATCCACAGTATATTAGTTTGTTATATACACAAGTCTAATAGGAGGTTTATTTAGAATAAGTTCAGCTTATTTTCTCCACATCTCTTTCATCTACTTATTTTTATACTTAACACAATGTTGCTGTATAATTCCAGCTTCGAGACTTTCTCTCGTACCTCCGGCCAGTCAACATCTACCCCAGTGTTATCCCTATTGGTCGGACACTGACTGAGGTCACACAGATGTGAGTTAACTTTTATTTATTTTTATTCATTTAACCTGCAAAACTACACTTTTTAGCAACAGATTTTGAATTTTTATCCACTTTATATTCAGTTTGTTTGTTGATCGCTGTGTGTCTGACAGGTTGAAGCAGATGTGCAGGAAACCATCTGATCAGACGTTTATATACAAACCTCTGGGAGTCCTTAAACGCACCACGGTGGAGCGACCTACATATGGTGAGACGAACACACCCACACATTATCACAGCAGGTGTCACCATGTGGAGTGTGACATATAAACTGTGTGCTGTATATAAACTGTTCTACTGACAGAAATTGTGTCTTTACTGAAAAGGACGAATGAATAAAGTTTATAAATCAATTGAAATGTTGGCTTCAGCAGGTATGAAATCTTACTTTTAGAAGAGAATGTGATTAAGCTAGCTTATTTGTGTAAAACCAAATTAGTCCACTGCCCCCCTCATGTAAGCATGGCGAGGTTAGAGGTGCCCCCTGATCTCCAAACAGAGCTGAAGAGTCTTCTGCTGCTTCCTTCGATTCCGACCCTGGTGATGGAAAGCCTCGTTCTCTACAGTAGGTTAACAGCCGACGTGTCTGACCGCCGTTTGTTTATGAAGCTACTGCACGTCAGTAAACGTAGCTGCAGAAGGTTTGGAGTTTTGGTCCATGCTGGTGTTTCTGTCATCGGGCTCTTTATTCAGAGCTAATTAACTTAAACTAACTTTGCCTGCCAGGCCGTGGATAACCGCATCATCCATACGTCTGTTTCCAAATTCCGAAGTGAGAATGTTTTGAAAGTTGATCTTTGAGATGTTTTTCAGCATGTTGTTTGTGTGTGTGTGTGCTGAGTGTAACTGGTATGAAGTTTTTGCATACAGTAAAACCTAATGATCCAAAAGTTCACACGTCTGTAAATATCAAATAGTATTTACAAATGTTTAAAAATGATTTGCTTTATTATCTAAATATCTTTTTTAATATGAGAACATAATAGATTTGTAAACGAGACACAAAGAACAGTGCTACCTTCTTCGGCACTTTCTAACAAGCTGAGTTGACTTGTAATCATTTTTTAGTGGTTTTGTAAATAATCAAACTTTATCACTTGTGTAATTAAAGTATTGACCGTCTCTTCTTCTCTGCTCAGACTCGGACAGCGATGACGGGCTGTTTGACAGACAGGACTTGGCACCAAAGAGAAAGAAGATTGGACCGAACCAAGAAGTAGAAAGAGGTGAAAACATATTTTAGCTTTCTCTTTCTTTAATATTTTCTTCGTATTGTTATTTAGTAAACTTACAATTGTTTTTTTTTGATGCACTAATCTCAGTGAATGCTGAGAATGCTCAGAAAACAGCGCCCCCTGTGTCCGTGGATGAGTCTTTATCCGTGACGGTCACAGACTCGCAGCCTGTTGCAGGAAACTTTGTGGACTGCACCGAGTCTAATGATGAAGAGGAGGAGGAGGAGGAAGAGGTGAAAGAGGAGGGAAAGGGGGATGCAAAGCTGAAGGAGGAGGAGGTGAACGATGTGATGAAGGAAAGTGAGAGGAGTAAAGGAACTGAGAAGATGGAGGTTGAGGTAGAAGGTTCCTCTAATCCACCGAAATGGGAGGATTTCTTCACCACGGAGACGCTGCCTGACAGCCAGAACAGCATCAACAGCATCAACAGCCTCAACAGCCTCAAGAGCCAATCACAATCCTGCTGTTCTGCCCCGAGCACCTCCCCCTCCAGAATGACCGATTCACAGACCCCAGAACTGTTCAGTGAGGAGGAAGAAACCCCCAACAACGACGAGAACTTCAGTCTGACCCTGTCCGCCTCGCTGTCGAACCATTCCTCCCAGAACCTGGACTCGTATTTACCCGACACATTGATTCTCCAGCCAGAGCAGGCGGGGCGGGAACAAGGAGACTCGAGGACCAATAATGTGTCTCAGGAGAAGGAAAGCAAGGACCAAAATGTCCAATCAGAGCTGGAGGAGTTCTCTCAGGAGTCCCGGGTGTCGTCGGACTTTGAGATTCCCTGCACACCAGAGTCAAAAAAGCCACGGGAGGATGAGCTGTCGCAGTTGTACAGGAAGCTGGCAGCAGGAGAGGACGTGGTCATCAGAAAGTGTCTACAGTGAAATCATAGGAGGCGGAGAACTTGAAAAACTGCAGGACTTAATGTCCTTGCAATGCAAATTAAGCTCAGTCGGCAGGATAAAAAGTTGACATTGTACGTTTGAATCATACGTGTTATATCAATATTTCTATAATATGCACCAGATTAAGTTTCTTCCTGTTACAACCAACAAAACCAGGTGATTTTAGGGACTGTTGGGACATTTTCCAGCCTGGTGAGCCATAAATGAGATGAAGTTTTGTGTTGATAATTTCTGTTATATGAACTTAAATGTGTCCTGTTGCTTCACACACTATGTTTTGCTACATTGCTGGTTTATATGTGCGATTAACACATAATGAGCTTCTTTATGAAGAAAACCTAAAATGCCTCCAAAGTGACAACGTTCCTCCTCAGCTCCAGTCGAACCTCCAAACCACACAAACCTCGGTGTGCACAATAACACACACACACACTCATTCCAATGCACTTTAAGCTCACCTGTGGCCTACATCTATCAGTACACCTGTGAACTTCCCTGCTGACATTTTCCTTTGTGTTGACAGTTTGTGGTTTCTTCTGCTGAACACTTGTGTTTGAAGTGTTCTCAAGTCGTTTTGTATCAAAGCAGAACTTTTGTTTCAAATTAAAAGTAATTAATTTACAGTTGAAGAGCATTTTTTCAGTGATTAGTTTGAGTTCACACTCATGAAAACCTCAAATATTCAACTTCATGACGAATGACTGAAACTGGAAGATATTCACCTGTAACACTTACTTTGCTACGTGTTCTTCAGACCCCGACTTATTCTAGATGTTTGATGCGGATAGAAGAATCACTACCAATATTCTGGTGTCTGATGATCTATTTATGATAAATGTGCTGGACGATTTCTCAGTCAGGCTCTGAACAACTTCAGTTTTTGTTTGATTTAACTCCCAAGAACTACAAGTGAATTCCTCACACATGACCTGAATCTTCTTCTGTCGTCTCCGATCCCCAAAATGATCAAAAACCTAATTTAATCCTGCAGTTCGTGTTACCTTTTTGTCTTTTAAAAATAGCCAAAATGACACAGAAGCATCAGTTAATGTGAGACGTTAAAGCAGCACTTGGGAGGGAAAATATTTTAATTTCCTCAAGTAATCTTTGAAAATACAGAAAACAAGAAACAGAGCTTTAAAAAAACAAACATGTACAGGCACTATAAATCCACCTGAGTGTTGAATCAGCACAAACAGACAACGAGCAGATCGTTTAACGACAAGAAAACCTTTTGATTTACTGTTTTTTGTTGATGTGACCTTGTTGCTTAGCGAAAGACAGACAACACATGTACACAACCTTGCATCAACATGAAGATTTTGTTCTCTCAGAAGTTATAAACCACGTTGACTTCTAATTTCCACATTTTATGTAAATCTTTATCCGTGTTTCTCCTCCACCTTGAATCGCTTCTAAAGGCAAATGAGCGCAAACACATCATTGTGAGGAATATAGTGTCATTGTTGGTGCAGAAACGTCCTGTACCGCATCATGAAAACTGGATTTTTACATCCAGTGTTCTTCTCACAATAACTTAAATGAAACATGTCGTATGTAGAGCAGCAGGTGAGGATTGTCAAGAGAAGCCATGATTATAAAAAAAATGATGAAATGACGTTGAGATGTGGTTTAGATGTCAGACATTCCAGTATCGTGAGACTATCCTCTTGTTTTTGAGGATTTTAGCCTTTAAGCGTGTGCACAACAAGTCGCTGTGGCGTCGCGTGTACATGACAGTCGCCTCTCCATCACAGCTGTCTTTTCTTTGCCATGTCAGCGCCCCGAAGGAGAAGACGACTCCGTCACCTCACAGCAGGAGCCACTTACAGTTTGTGTCCCGGAGGACCACGAGTCTGCAGGTTTTTATTATTAATTACACACGAGCCAAACGAAGTCCTGCTCAGCGTTCACCTGTTTCAGACCTAAACAAGGAGAGCTTCGGCACAGCTTCACCCTCCTGAGCTGCCATTTTGTGCCGATCAGCTGACAGATGTTCACTGCAGCACCTGCTGCTGCCAGGACCCAGTGGATTCCTCCATGGCTTTCATTAAAAACCTCCAGCTTCTTCGTGCCCTCATAGAAACACCTTCATCCTTTATTTATGATGCTGAGTCCGGGTCGACATCTGCTGCCATTAAAGCATTAAAAGTCTGAAACCAGCTGACACATCAGGCTCCACAGTCAGTTAAACCAGGCGGAGGTGATCCTGATTGTCTCCTCTGGGTGACAACACTGAGGACCTGAAGAACACCTGGAGGCTTTCTTCTTCTTCTTCTTCTTCTTCTTCTTCTTCTTCTTCTTCTCCTGTCATATGAGTCTGCTGTAGCACCTTAAAATTCAGAGACGGTATTAATTTATGATTAATTTTCAGGAATTAGATTGTGATTACAGCTGAAACTCAAGCATGTTAAAGCACCTAAGTGTATGACGAGTAGCTGATTGGAAGGACTGCGTGATGTCATAGACACAAAGGAACATACACAGGTGGTCAGGTAGAATATTGATTACAAATACATCTTATAGTTACAGTTACTGTAATGATGGAGTTGATTTTTATCATGTTTTAAACTGAAAAGAAAAGTAAAAAAGTAAAAAAGTAGAAAAGTAAAGATGTTGGTAACAGTGATGTTAAATAGAAATAGTACCCGAGTAAAAATCTTAAAGTATCCGATATTAAATGTACTCAACTATCAAAAGTTAAAGTAAGTAATTGATATGATGTGAGTTGAACGATTATCAGATCTGATATTCAGCATTTTTCTCATCATCAGAACCTTTTTTTTTAATCTGATTAATTAATTCAATTAATTTAAATCACTGATTTCACTCTGATGCAGCATGTAATCTGGAAAGAAACTAGTAACTAAAGTCATCCAATAAATGCAGCAAGTAAAAAATAAAATATTTGCATCCAGAAGTTGCAGAAAATGAAAATACTCGAGTAAAACACCTCAAAATAAATACAGTATTTGAGTAAATGTACTTAGTTACCTTCCATCGCTGTTATTGTAATTAAAATCATTTATAAATTCATAATGATTTAATTATTAATATTATATTATTCATAACCTTTCATACAATTAGGGACACTGCTGTGGTCTTTTAAATGCTGACATGACACCACAGCTCTCATTAATGAACTGGAACTGGAGGAGGTCGTCTACACACACACACACACACACACACACACACACACACACGTACACACACACACACACACACCCGTACACACACACACACACACACACAGAAACAAGCACAGACCTGGCTCTTCATTAAAAACTACAGTCCGTTCCCCCACAGCGGCTTCCTGAGGGACAACAGGTTCCCATCAGTCTCTGTGGAGGACAGTGTCATTAATTAACACACACTGATTATTAGATTACCTGCACATATTACACATATATAGAATACATGTACAGTGTTTAATTTCACACACACACACGAGACACAAAAACAAAACACAGACATGTTCAGTGATCGTCAGTGTTTTCTGTCTCCCATGCTCTCATCATGACCCGGGTGACTCAACAGGAAATTGAGGCTCTGTGTATGTGTGTGTTTGTGTGTGTTTGTGTGTGTTTGTGTGTGCGTATGCTATCAGAAATTGTTTATGTAGTGGTATTCTGTCACGTAAGCATGCTGCCTCACACAAAACCCTGGAAAATTCAACACAAGCACATTTATTGTGTGTGTTTCAGTGAGTTTTATTTTGTTTCTGTCGACTTTGAGTGAGGTGTGTTTTATGATTGATCTGTGAGGTTAAATGACTGTTTTTGTGAATGGAGTCTGGTGTTTTTGAGGGGAGCGATAAGCGATAACTTTGATGGTTGAAGGATCATGTTGCAGTGGCTGCCAGCTGAAGCGATTAACAGGATCAAATCTGAAATGTTTTGTGCCTTTTAGTCATGAAAACATTAAAATACAATTTGCAAAAAGGGACCAGGCTTAAAAATATTGGAGTTACAGTAGTATGACATGTCTCGGGACTACCTTCACCTACATGTGCACCTTGGAGGGCTTCTAATTAAGCAGTATAGCAGTTAGAATTTTGACTTAATGAAGGATTTGTAAGTGTTGTTGTTGTTGTTGTTGTTGTTGTGTTTGTGTGTTTGTGTGTGTTACCTCTGAGGGCTCCTATCTGTACTTGAGGAATGTTACTCAGGTCTGCAGGGAATCCCACATACACACCTCCATAGTTCCTATAAGCACACACACACACACACACACACACACACACACACACACACACAGACACGTTAATTCACGTTTATTCATTACGTGTGTGTGTATATTTTTGTATCTACATAGAAATGGTAAACTGAATGACTCACTGCCATTTGTCGTCTTCTGGCACAGACTCCTCTGATCTGTCCACACACACACACACACACACACACACACATTAAAAACTGTGTATTGAAGTCAGTCGCTCTATGTCAACAGAAAACTTCAGAGAAAGGTCAAACAACACTGACACGGTTCAACATCAGAGTGTGTGTGTGTGTGTGTGTGTGTGTGTGTGTGTGTGTGTGTGTGTGTGTGTGTGTGTGTGTGTGTGTGTTTGTGTGTGTGTTGAGCTTTTAACTCACGCCTTGGATGACGACTCAGCTCGACCTAAGGCCACAAACACACAGACGGATGAGATTAATCGTTGACGAATGTTAAATTAACTTTTCTTTCAGAGCCTAGCTGGGTTTAGTTGTGTTTCTGTTGTTGTTTGTTTCCCGTAGAAACAACAGTAACATGAGACATTTGCTTTTATGGCAGCCAGAATCTGCTGAAAATATAATAAAACCTGACTTTTGTTTCTTCTCTATGGAAGCCCACTTCTGCCAATTTAAGAGAAAGAAAGATGGAAACCACGCTTTGAAAAAAAAATCAACGGCTAATTAATATCATGAGATAAAAATCCAAAATCATGAAACAAAAACAGAATTATGATTTAAAAAATCAAAATTATGATATATTAGGTTCAAATAAGAGATTAAAAATCAAAATTATGAGTTAAGAAATCTAAATTAAGAGAAAGAAAGTCATATTTATGAGATAAAGTCACAATTACGAGATCAAAAGTCAGAATTATTATTTAAAAAAGCGAAATTATGATTTCTTAGGTCAAAATATCAAATACAAAATCTAAATCAGGACATTTTTCAAAATAAAAATGATTAGATTAAAAAAAAGTCATTAATAATTAAATTTAATTTAATGAAAAAATAATGAAATCATGAGAAAGGAAACTGGAATTATGTGATGGTCAAAATTCTGAAATAAATGTTTTTATCTCACAACCTATCTGATAATATTCAGTGTGTAGGTTAGAGTGTGTTGTTTCCCATGGAGACGAGGATTCAGACAACAGTAACACGCATGTGAAAGAGGAGAACGCCGCCCGACAACAGGTTTGTACCTGCAGTCAACGTCCACTGAGTCAGAGTAAAATCAAAAAGAAACATGCTGTCAAACAATAAATAATCCTGGTGCAGCGTAAGAACGAGAGGAAAACTGAAACTGAGCATGTCACCCCGTCATATTTAAAGTTAAAGTCCTTTTTGTTTTAATTTAGGCAGCCGACACTCTAATATACAGTATCATCCACTTTTACCTGCAATATACATGCTCAAAAACCTGACAGACTGGTCCTTTAACAGCTTTATTTGACTTACTAATAGAGCTTAAGAGAGAGAATAAACTTTAAACCTGTCATATATTCTGCTGTTGTTGTTTACATAGAAGACGTCTCAGGTAAACAACTATTTCATGCACACACTCTCTCTCACCTGCTGTGCCGCTGCTGCTGCTGTTGTTATTGGCCGGGGAGGAATTTCCACATCCCATCTCTCTTCTGACTCTATAAAAACCTCAGAGGAAGAAAAAAGAAGGAAAAACAAATGAGAGAAAAAAGAAGAAGAAGAAGAAGAAGAAGTGGAGTTTGAAATAAGGATGCATGAGAGCGTCTTTTCTGGCTGTGTTTCCTTTCTTCCCTCCTCCTACTACCTCTAACTACCTCTCAGCGTGGAGGAAGGATTAAAATGTCGCCAAGAAATGAAATGAGAGGAGGAGGAGGAGAAGGGGAGGAAACTGCAAGAAGGAGAAGCAAAGTGTGTTCACCCCTGCTGTTGAGGGAGCAGAGCCTCATTACACTCTGTGTGTGTCTGTGTGTGTGTGTGTGTGTGTGTGTCTCGTGCTCAGCAGATCAAAGTCGGCCAGAATCGATTTAATTGGTGCTTTTCTGCCCAAATCCAGCAGAAGTGCACTTGAGGTCGCATGACGGAGGAGTTAGAGGGGCTGAGGAAATGTTTCTGAGGGTTTTCAGTTTTTATAAATGAGCTTGTTTGTTCAGTTACGTGTGCGTCAGTGTGTCAAGTGTTTACAAAATGACAACCTTGAAGCTGGACTGTAAAATGTTGCCGTGCTTTACAAAAGACAGCAGAAAGAACCACAGGGAATGAATTAATGCACAAAAAAATCTTTTTCTATGGAAGCTAAAATCCGCCAGTAAAAAATAAATGAGTAATAACTAAATTGATGGAACAAATATCATGGTAATAAGTAAAAAGTCATAAGTAATAAGTTAAAAGGTAAAATATCAGATAAACACTGAAATTATGGGTTAAAAAAGTCTTAATTATGAGATCAAAGTCATAATTATTAGCTGAAAAGTCAAAAGTTAGCGTTAAAAATGTAAAATATAAGATAAACGCTGAAATTATGGGATTGAAAAATAGTCAAAATTATGAGATGAAAAGTCAAAATGAGATAAAAAATTTAAATTATCAGATAAACAGTCAGTAGAGTAGAGTAAAAAGGTCATTATACTGAGATAAAAAGCCATAAATATGCCATGAAAGGTCATAATTATTAGACGAAAAGTAAAAAGTTAGAGTTAAACATTTAAGATATCAGATAGATGCTGAAATTATGGGCTAAAAAGTTTAAATTATGAGATAAAAGGTCACAATTATGAGTTAACAATTTAAATTATGGTAAAAAGTTTACATTCTGAGAAGAAGTTGAAATTATGAGATTAAAAAAATTATAATTTTGAGACGAAAAAGTCTTAAGTATGAGTTTAAGAGTTGAAATTTTGAAATAAAAAATGTAAATTATGAGATAAAAACTCAAAGTCAAATCAAATGAAACACTAGTGAATCAGGAAAAAGACAAAGGGAGGACGTGAAACACATCAGGAGTGAATTTCAAAATAAAACAGGAAATAACTAAACCAAAAACCAAATGACATGTGATCATATTTTTGATCCACTCTGAGTGGTTTCATAATAAAAACCACAGCAGAACAGATGCTGTAAATCAGTTTGTCCACATGTTGACAGATGTTTGCATCAACACTCTTTATGAACACGTTTCACACTCGACTCCTTCTTCCTCTTCAAAACAATCGTAGTTGGTGGGATCGACGCCTTCGTCCATCAATCACGAGCTGTAGGAAGCGGGAAACACATCATTATCGAGCTCTGGGCAAAAATAAATCACGCCTCCGGTGAAGTGATTGTTCTTCTCACAACTTCCAACACATCGTTAAACAACCAACAATGTAGATTTCTGATTTGAAGGTTTGTCTAGTTTTTGTGATAATGTTGCTTCACAGCTCAGGTCCGGTCTTTTATTTAGACATTTTAATGTAGAAATGTCATATCTGTAAGTGGATTTAACGAAGCCTGTAATCAGCAGGTCGTCGCCTGTGATTGGTCGATAATAACAGTGTTTGTGTTTCAGCATCAGAGCAGGAAGGACGACGCTCTGTCCTTCCATTACGTCTCAGATGTACTTTTTTATTTTTCACCGTCCTTCCTCTCTGATCCTTTTGTGCTGAAACATGAAATGAGTCATGCCCACCCACACACACACACACACACACACACACACTCTCTGCCCTCTATTTCTAAATGTAGCTCAGTAACGGGGTAAAGAAAAGTGACTTTCACAATATAATTGATTGCTCTCAGCGTTTCCTGCAGAAAGTGAAAATGACTTCTGCCACACGCTGAGGGGTTGCGTTCACTGTGCCGAGCCTTCTGCAAACAGAGTTTTAAAACGAGAGTCTACCTCCGCTGTTTGTGACGGAAGCCCTGAGGGACAAGTGAGAAACAGGATATTGATGAACTCCATGAACTAAATATCTTTCTGTCAACTTTGGAAGCACAACTTGGGTCTTAGAAGCTTTAAAACGAAGCAGATGCAGAAATTATTCACAGGTTCAATAACACAGTAAACATTTCTTATACTTTATAATACTTTCTTTTTATCGTAGTAATTATTCTCTTGCACTGTGCGTGTGTTTGTTTATGTCTGTCCTGAAGCAGATTGTGTTAAAATGTGCAACATATCCATATTTCGAGCTAATGAGAGACTCACAGAGGCTGAAAAAATGGAAATAGGTGTGAATATATGATGTTAGAGACGTTACACAGGAAGCAGAGCTCAGCTTGTAAAGAAGGTTATTATAAAATAGAGGATGTCAGGAATAAGAGAACTGAGGAGACAGTGGAGATTAACATGGATGGAGGAACTTCGGCAGCAATAATCTTTGAGTTGTGGCTGTTTGAAGCTGTAGTTCCTCATGAACAACACAGAGAGGCAGTGTTGTCATGTATTTATGTTTTTAACTGGCTGATACAGGGAGTAAGAGTACAGGAATATTAGATTTACGGAGAGTTATTCAATATTGAGTTGCCAAAAGCAAACATAACATCCTGCTTTACTCTACAGTGTGTGTCTGAATTGAGGACATTTCAACATGCGGGGTTTGTCATCAAATTCAAAATAATTGTCTGATTACTCTCCTAATTATATCATTATATTACTTTGGTGATATTTGCTGTTATGGAGACTTTACTTGATGACGACTTCATGTCCATGACTTTCCCACAAAATGTCAAGCAAATTGTAAGATAACTGTTGAAGGTGAATAAGGCAATGTTAAGTGTAATTTTGTCAGAGGATGATGGACGCGGTGTCGACTACGTGTCCACATCATGCATGGATGTGGAAGTAAACAGAGGCTAGATGTAAACAAACTGGGAGACAAAATGGAGCGACACCACAAGCCAGTTCCCATAAAATGTCTAATGTGATATTCTTCAAAGTGCTTTATAGAAACCTGCCTACTGTCAACATCATTCACTAGAGTATACGGTACGTAGTTCTCCTGGAAAACATGTTTCTTTTCACGGATTTATATTATTTCTGTTTATAAAAATGGTTGTTGATGGTTTGACCCACACAGATGATTTTACAGCTTTCATGGGAGCTCAGCCCTCATTAGCTCCCACGTAACTGGAACCCTGATTGGTGGCACTATCCACACTTCATACAGGTAGCATTTTTTGAAGTGGCACTATCCATACTCCATACAGTTAGCATTTCTTGGAGTGGCACTATCTACACTTTATACAGTTGGTATTTCTTAGCGTGGCACTATCCACACTTCATACTGTTTGCATTATTAGAGTTGCACTATCAACACCCCAAACTGCTAGTATTTCTTAGAGTGGCACTATCCATACTCCATACAGTTAGCATTTCTTAGAGTGGCACTATCCATACTCCATACAGTTAGCATTTCTTAGAGTGGCACTATCCACATTTCATACAGTTAGCATTTCTCAGGGTGGCACTATCAACACTCCATACTTTACCATTTCGTGGAGTGGCATTATCCACACTTCATACAGTTAGTATTTATTAGAGTGGCACTATCCACACTTCATACAGTTAGTATTTATTAGTGGCACTATCCACACTTCATACAGTTAGTATTTATCAGTGGCACTATCCACACTTCATACAGCTATCATTTCTTGGCGTGGCACTATCCACACTTCATACAGCTATCATTTCTTGGTCTGGCACTGTCCACCCTCCATACATGCGCACTTAGAACACATCTCCCTCTGCCTGTTCACTTCATACTCACACAGACACACACACACTTCGTGTCTGGGCTGCAGGAGCATCAACATCACCGACAGGACGAGCTGTCAGTGATCCTGACCCGGACAATGTCGCTCATCATCCACCTCTTAACAGCTTTGGGTGAGTTTGTTCTATATTTTGAAGGTTTTCTGAGGTGTTTTCATCTCACTGGCATGATTCTTATCTTCTGGAGCTGCCAAAAAGTTCCTCTTACAGCAGCAACACATGTAATCAGAGCCATATGAGAGCCATTATTCACCGTATCACTGCAGAAATTATGGGAAAAGTTGAAGCTGCTGAAGGAAAGTTTGACAGCAAAGTATAACTTTATCTACAGGGAGTGCATGTGACTTTAATTTAAAGGAACTGACAGCATCTTTTTTCTCAACTTCTGGGTTTTACAACTGAAAACAAGTCAGGCTGAGCTGTTTCATAACAAGATGTCTGTTTTTATAAGAGGATAAATGTTTTTATTAGAGGATAAATGTTTTTATAGGAGGATAAGTGTTTCTATAGGAGGCTACCTGTTGTTCTAAGAGGATATCTTACAGGATATCATGTTCAGGACTGACAGTAGTCTCCCTCCCTGCAGCCCTGTGGTGTCCCATCAGGGCTCAGTATCCAGAGTTTGCAGATGTTTGCACGGAGGGCAGCTGTTATCCCGCCACAGGTGACCTGCTGATCGGCCGGGCCCACAAGCTCACCGCCTCCTCCACCTGCGGCGTGAAGAAGCCGGAGCGCTTCTGCATCGTCGGACATCTGGAGGTAAGAAAGAGAGCTGCTGGGAAACTAAACTCTCTGAGCTGTGGAAGTTGATTTTTCCAGATAAATAGTCCACAATTCAGACATATGTGAGCCACTTGAGAGCAACAATCATTATTAAAAGGTCAATTTCACTGTTAATAAACAATAAAATGCTTTATAAACTATTTATCAAGCAGCTGTTTATTGTAAAGTTGCAACTCATGTTTATAATAATTTGTAAATGGTCATTAAATACTGTTTAAACATTATTCGAGGGACCATTTGATGTTTATAAATTGTCAAATAAACAGTTTACAAAGTAGCTCAAAGTTTGTTAACAGTCTAAAATAACGATAATTAATTCTGGTTGTTGACATTTACTATCATCTTAGAGTCTGAGTTTATACAAACTCCAACCAGACGTCATTCAACTTCTTGGACATTTAATAATCACGATGAAGCATCAAATTCAAAGATCGTTAGACGTAGTTCTGGTGCAAAACTCAAACGTCATGACAGCTTGTCTGATTTATCTGCACTAAAGTTCCTGTGAACTTGAACTGGAAGGATGATTTCAAAGTTTGTAGTTAATATGAAACACAGAGCGAGTAAAGTTTCTTCTGGTTTTGGTTTTCTGCTTGTATGTCTTTTGTGACTGTAAAGTGAAACCAAGCAAACAAACTTTATTCAGACGTGATTTACGGGAAGAAGACAGAGACAGAAAACAATGAGTAGAAGAAAAACACGTCTACAGAGTTATAAATCAAGACAAAGAGAACAAAGTAGTGCCTGTAGATCAGATTCTCCCCGGCAGGACGATAAAGATATGAAATCAAAGACTTTCATTAGTTTACATGCATTCCTTCACAAACACTGTATGAAGTGCTTCACGTGTCTCTGTAGGAAACATCTGCATGTGAGAAGATAAATGTGACGATGATGAGATGAGAAACAAACTTTAACCAACAATAATCACATTTCAAAATGACTTATAAACTAAATATTCTTATCAGGACATTATGATAATCTGAACTTTATAAAGAGAGTTCTGGATATAGCAAATAAATGTTCAAGTTCTCTTATATTTGACGTACGTCTGCGTCCGTTTCCTCCTGTAAATATCTTTCATGTGTGTCCCAGTAAACTGAGTCGGGCTGCAACTAACGATTACTATCATTCTCTCAATGAATCGATTCGTTTAGTCTATAAAATGTCCGAAAATGGTGAAAATTGTCGATCAGTGACGTCCTCGAGATCCTCAGTTTACTGTCATAGAGGAGGAAGGAAACCAGTTAATCAGATGACAACTAATCGATAAGTTGTCGCAGCTTTAAGATATGAATAAAGTTTTGATTTAAACCGGATATATGTTGACTGTATTCAGCCAGACTAAAATCAAAACAATGAATGATAATTACCCTCCTGCCAGGAACAAATACATGTGCTAAACTTTGGATTTAATTAAAGAATAAAGATGATTTTCTCTGTATTTTGTCAGAACAATGAACAGAACGTGTGTCAGTTCTCTGAAAACTGCATTTTTATGGCAGTAACTTAACGCCTACTGTAGGATCATGACAGAGCTGTGACAAATCATCGATTAATCAATGAGTTGCCAACCGAAACTTAATCGGCAACTATTTATGTAGCTGATTAATCTGTTTCAGTCATTTATTTCAGAAGAAAAGATCAGATTTCTAACTGAGGGCTCTGGATCAGGATGAAAACAAGTTTAAACCCTCTAGTTTACATCAGGTTGCCAGGTTGGGTGTCTGTGCTGCGTCTCTATTCACTACGTTTGTCAGCAGAAGCTTCGCCTGCACGCCATCTGGTTCACACACACACACACACACACACACACACACACACACTCTTAAATCTCACATTATTGCAGCGTGCGAACAATCAACACAAGTTTCTCAACTTCATCGAGCCCTCTGCCAAAACCTCTCTGTGTTGAAATGCGAGCTGAGTGCTTCCACTCAGCAGCGTCGTTGGGAGAGAAATGTCTCCCGTCCTCCTCCTCCCTCCTCCTCCCTCCTCCTCATCTCATGCTTGAGGACTGTGCTCATCCTCAGGAAGCTCGGCCGCGTCCCTGATTTCATAAGGACGCCATTCACAGCGCGAACCGGCCGAGGGGATGTTTGATAAAGAGAGAGTATCCCCTGCCTCGCCCCCGGACCACATGCACACAGGGACGGGATTGTGAGGAGCACAGCGCTTTTATTGTGGCGAGGAATGTCTGAACTCCCACTCGACAAGACAGCGAGCAGATAACTGTACACTGTCACACACACAGACGCACAATGTGATCTCGATCGTTTTGACGTAGAGCTCAAACTAATAGCCGGTTGATTGATGAGCTGACAGTTCCTTGGAAGAAATGTCAAACACGTTGCTGATTCCAGCTTCTCAGATGTGATTATTTAATTATTTCATTGGAAAGTTGACTGAATATTTTTGGGTTTCAGGGCAAACAAACTATTTTCAGTCACCACTTTTGTATGATGGGGATTTGTCGCTATGTTGTGATATTCTAGGGAGCGATTAATCGATGATTGGAGAAGATAATCCACAGATTAACCAATGAGAATACTCCTAGTTGCAGCCCGAGGTTAATAAAACAGCCGATTTCTGGTTTTATTTCAAAAAAGTTACAAAATCAGACTTTAAATCAAGTTGATACATCAAAAAACTCTTGATTTGGGATCGTAGGACGTTTGACCATTAGTCGAGTTGGGAGTGAGACTCAACAATCAATTTTTCTTGCAAATAGGACCTTTAATCCATCAAAAGGTTTTATATGGACTCATCAGTAGAAAGTAGTAATTGAATTTAATGATGTATCAGCTTCATAAAGTCTGATTTTGTAACATTTTTGTAATAAAAACAGAGATAAACTGTTTTATTAACCTCAGACTACAACTGGGGATTCTTCTCATTGATTAATCTGTGGATTATCTTCTCCAATCATTCATTAATCGCTCCCTAGAATATCACAACATAGCAAGAAATCCCCATCAAACAAAGGTGGTTACTTAAAATTGTTTGTTTGCCCAGAAACCCAAAGATACTCAGTCAACTTTCATCCATCGTTAAAGTGAATTAGTACTTTCTATTCAATCCCAACTCGTCAAAACACTTTGGGATGGCGGCCGACTCGTCCTGCGATCCCAAATCATTAAGTATCAGCTTAATTTAAAGGCAGATTTTGTAACTTTTTTTGTAATAAAACCAGAGATCAGCTGTTTTATCAACCTCGGGCTGCAATAGGAGCGTTCTCATCAGTTAATTTGTGGATTATCTTCTGGAATCATCGATTAATCTCTCCTTAGAACATCACAACACAGCGACAAATGCCCATCATACAAAAGTATATTATATTATTTATAATCTCATTCATGTTTGAGTTGTATCGTCTGGATTTGGGTGCTGCAAAAATCTCATTCTCATAACTTTGGGATGGTTTAGAGGTCAGAGAGACTAAATGTTGTCTTTGTAATTTGAGTGCAGTGACCCTTTAACACTCTCTGCGCTCTGTGTCCGTCAGGAGGAGAAGAAATGTTTCGCGTGCGACTCCAGCAAGATGTACGACGACGACAACAACCACGTCAGCCACACCATCGAGAACGTGGTCACCACCTTCGCCCACAACCGCCTGAAGACCTGGTGGCAGTCTGAGAACGGTGAGAACTCCTGAGACGCTCCCGCCGACGCTGTTCTCATGAGAGCTCGGTAATAATGACAAGACGGGAGATCACAGAGCCTCTCGCTGCAGCCAATCACGGCAGGGCTGGGGGAGGGGGGGCGGGGCTTACAGGTATGCTGAGGAGAACAGGTGTGCTGACAGGAAACAGATGTGTGTCATCACTGGAACACACACGGGCCTTCAAAGTGGGGGAAAAGGGAAGTGTGTAATGAGACAGCGGAGGTTCAGAGAGCGCCACGGTGAGAACGAGGAACAGTTTGTACTCTCACACAGGTAGATTCACCTTGACGCCAGGTGTATGAGCTATAATAAGTGTAAAGGTATGACTTTTCACAGGGCAATAAAACAGAAAATATTTCCATATGGATGTCACGCTAAAATATCTTATATAAGAGGTGCCTGTGTGGTTAAATAAAAGCCATCGTACTCATCTTTGAATTCGGAGGCCGCTCGTTTATTCTTCCCGTTCAGTTTAATTTACTCTAAATGTGCACCATGTGTCGAGTTGGGGGGGGGAACTATCGCCATAATAACATCCTCAATTTGAGCCCAGGGAGAAAGTTCCCATACACAACATGCTCCCACATTCATGCCGCACATGTTTCGCTGTGAGCGCTGGGAATCTGTCGGAGGTGTGAGTCATGGAGGGAGCAGCGGCCAGCAGTGCAGATGTGTTTGAAACAGCAGGAAGCTGCAGACTCAAGATGGCTTTGCTTGGGATTTCCTAATTCCCTCGCAGTAGTCCTTCAGTTACACTCTACAAACCAGCTGCTGTTAAAGCTCAAATTTGGCTCATTGATACGTGTTAAATAAACACGCTAACTAAAGTAGCAAAATGAAACTTCCCTTGCTAATGGTATGTTATTTTACCAAGCTAAGTGTCAGTTAGCTAACTTGTTTAGATCAACAGTTACTGGAAAGACTTTAAATTACACATCACAGAAACACAACAGGTCCACACCTAAGATTATAAATGTTGTGTCAGTAACTTAGATGACCCCAAAAAAGCTGGTTAGCTTGTTTATATATGACAGTTTAGATCGTTGTAACGTTGGGAATAATCAGCACGTCGTGACATGACACTTGATCAAAATGCTGTTTGTCATTGAAGACTTTAAATTACATTTTTTACAAAAAATAGAGTAAAACCTGATTAAACAAAATATGGCTGCACAGCACAAACTATTTCTTACATCTGCAGGTGTTACATAGCAACTCTAGCTAGCTTACTGACAGAGCTTAGCAACGTTAGCTCGCTAATGACTGAAGTAGAGCATGATAGATTTACATATCTAACATTAACACCTGATAAATTCTGTTATAAAATGATGCTAAGTTGGACTTTTAAGTATGAATAACACAATAAACCAAAAATGACACAACTCAATAACTTTGGCGGACGTTGGTAAGGTTAGCTTAACTGTGAACCAGCTCTGTGAGGATGTAGCCTAGCAAGCTAAGTGCCAGAGTCAGCATGCTAATATGCTCAAAATGCTACTTTAGCAGGTATCCTATAAAGTTTATTATGTCAGTATCTTAGTTCATCATGTTAGCATGCTAGCATTTGCTGATTAGCACCAAACAGAATGTAGCCTAACGTGGCTAATGGCTAACAGTGATAATTTGCAAGTATTTGGGGAAACTGAAGTATTTTTTGTAGCCAGTAAACTGAAACGTGTGTGTGCAATGTAGAGCGCTTTTATTTTCTACATCCACCTATATTTATTGATCGATGTTTTGGTATTTGTATGTGTTGTTTAAATCAGATAATACTCAGTCTAACGCACACACAACATGGCCGGGGTCAAAGACAGAACAAGTGAGGAAGCCTCTTGTTGGAGTCAAGTGATCGCAGCAGGGTATTTCCCTTCTCGCTGATCTGATGATCAAGTGACCTTCTGGCGGGGACTCCTGACAGTAACTCACCCTGAGGGGAGCATCCGTGTCCGTGCCAGTTTTCACGGTCATTCATCTCGTAGTTGTTGAGATTGTTTCTGTTCGGACCAAACTGACCGAATGACCTATTTCGCTGCCAGGTTTACATAGGTTGTTGTCTTTAACTGGACATGACGAACGAAGCATTTCTTCTGTTTTACTGGTGCAAAGTAGCTGGTAGGATTTAGAAAATAGGAATATTCGGAGCAACACAATCCAGAAGTGGAGCTTTCAATTGATTAGATTCGTATGTGGGCGCGACCAGAGAGCCAGCTCATAAACATGTGCAGAAAGAGTCTGTAAACATTTGAGAGAGAGTGTGTGTGAGAAAGAGAAACGTCTGCGGTGTGTCGACAGCTTTAATACTCAGGTTTTAATGAGATGAAATCAATAAAGAGAGATTTCATTGTTAATTTCCTGTGTGGTCGGTGTTGTCTTTGTCTTCCAGGTGTGGAGAACGTGACGATCCAGCTGGACCTGGAGGCCGAGTTTCACTTCACACACCTTATCATGACCTTCAAGGTGCCTGTTCTCCCTCACACACACACACACACATGCAAACACACATATATCAGATGAACACTCGCGTACTCACGGAGATAAACACAGTGTCGGACAGCTGCGGTGGAGGAATGTGGAAAATCATTTTTGGTCTCTGGAGAACGGTGGGAAAAGAAGAAGGGGGAGGGAGAGGATGAGTCTGGATCTCATGGTCGGCCGTGACGTTGGCCAGCTGGACTCGCGCCCCTCGTTGATATACATTGTTACTCTACACACACTCGTAAAGACATTTTCCATGTGTGTCCAGTCGCATCCTGTTTGGGGATGAGATGGCAGGAAGGCTCGACATGTTTAACAGCCTGCGCCCTTCATAATAAAGTGCATGAAAAATGTTCTTCACACAATTAAGACATGACGAAATTAAAGCCACTATTATTTTATCACAATCTGAGAAATTGAGTTTGATTTTCTTGGTTATTTACGCAGAAACTTGTGTGTGAGGTCATAATGCAAAGAAACAAGTAATTCGATGGGATGAATCGGATGTTAATGGCAAGAAAAGGCCTCAACAATATTTCATTTTGAGGATTGTAAGAGAATATTAGCAGACACATGAATACGTCATGAAGAGCTCATAAAACGATGATACATGAACAAACAATAACAACACTTTCACTCGTCTCTGCTGTCCGTTTCTGTTGACAGACATTTCGGCCGGCCGCCATGGTGATCGAGCGCTCGATGGATTTCGGGAAGACGTGGCAGGTTTATCGTTACTTCGCCTACGACTGTGAGTCGTCTTTCCCCGGCGTGTCGTCCGGGCCGCTGGCCAAAGTGGATGAAGTCATCTGTGACACCCGTTACTCTGACATCGAACCGTCCACGGAGGGAGAGGTGAGTCTACCTTTGATTCTTTGTATTTATTTACCTTTTAAATGACATTTTGAAGGTTTTTCTGTGCAAAAGAGTCTCTGAACTCTGAGTTTTTTAACGAAAGGGCTCATGAACGTCTGTTTTCTGTCTCTTTAAGGTGATATTCCGGGTGTTGGATCCCGCCTTCGAGATTGAGGATCCCTACAGCCTGAGGATTCAGAGTAAGATGCTCCTAAATGTTATCTTTACAAACTAAGACTGCAGGCTTTGCATCCATTTTGGCTTGACTTTACACACCTGATACCAAAGTTAACAAAATAATCAAGAGATGGACTGAATTGTAACAGTGTCCTGACCTCTGACCTCTGGAGAAAACAGACAAAGACAACAAACAGTGAACTCATTACAGTATAGAGATGATTCCAAGTAGATTTAAGTCATCTGTAGTCCAGGTAACATCTACCTGGAGCAGATTTGTGGTGATCAGAGGTCAGACATGATGGAATTTCACATGTGGAAGCGAGTCGGCCTCTGTACACTCACCTACATCCAGACTCAGACACACACACACACATCCAGAGGCCTCATGTTAGGTATGTGGTGAATGCTGTGGGTGTGTGAGGAACGGTCCGAAACTCACCGAGAAACTTGCGTTTACAGAAGAGAATTAATGAGAAACAGTTGTTGCGATGCCGCTGAGCGATGCACCTAAACTTTCCTCTGTTAACTGATCTCCTCTGTGTTTGTGTTCAGACATGCTGAAGATCACAAACATCCGCACGAAGTTCATCAAGCTCCACACGCTGGGCGACAACCTGCTCGACTCCCGCGACGAGGTGACGGAGAAGTACTACTACGCCCTCTACGACATGGTCGTCCGCGGCAACTGCTTCTGTTACGGCCACGCCTCCGAGTGCGCCCCGATGGATGGAGCGCCGACTGGAGCTGAGGGCATGGTACACCAAACACATGTTGAATGTTTTATATTTTTTAGATCCCAAACATACAGTTAGTGTTCATTTATTCTTTGTGTGCAGGTCCATGGACGTTGTGTCTGTAACCACAACACAGAGGGACTGAACTGTGAGCGCTGCAGGGACTTTCACCATGATTTGCCGTGGAGACCTGCCGAGGGCCGAAACACCAACGCCTGCAAGAGTAAGAACACAATCTTCACTTCTTCTATGTCTGTTTTTCTGTTGATGAAAAGAAAAGATGGATACCACTCTCAAGTCGGTGCGTTAATGTGGAGCTACGGCTAACGTTAGCATGCGACTAGCTTAGTTTAAAGACCGAAAACAGGATGGAAGAGTTAGCCAAACAAAAAGCTCCAAAGCTCACTAATCAACATTTTATATCTAATTTGTTTTATCTTCATTAAACAATATTGTGTAAAAACATTAGCAAAAGTATGCTAGCTGTTTCCCCCTAGCTCCCAGTCGTCATGTTAAGCTAAGCTAACAGACGCAGAAGAGTAAGCCAGGCTCCTTCTACCTAAAGAAAAAACTTAAAAATTCACTCATCAGCATTTTATATCTCAAATTTTTAATCTGTGTAAAAAAATGAAGCGTAAAAGCATTAACAAAAGTTTCCCTCCTGCTAATTAAGCTAACGCTAGCTGGCTGTTAGCTCTGTAGCTTCACTTTTAGCTTACAAACACAAAAGAGTTGTCCAAATTGAAAAATCTCATTAATCAACACATACTTTATCTTATTTGTTTAATTAGTGTGAAAATGTTAACAGAAGTATGCTAGCTGATGCTAAGCTAACCGGCTGCCTGGAGCGTAGCTTCACATTTAGCATACAGGCAGATGAAATGATAAGTAAATACTTACAGATGTGCAAAATACACAATAAATATATAGTTTACAAGCATAAAAGCCTTTTTAAAGTGCTTAAAAATAAAATAAAAGTCATGTTTTCAAGCGAAGAACCACCATTAAATCCAACACTTTGCCCCCTTCCTCCTCAGGGTGTGAGTGCAACCATCACTCCACATCGTGTCACTTCGACCTCGCCGTGTACATGACGACCGGCAACATGAGCGGAGGCGTGTGCGAGGACTGTCAACACAACACGGTGGGCCGACAGTGCGAGCAGTGCGCGCCGTTCTTCTTCCAGCACCCGAACCGAGACCTGCGGGACCCGAACGTCTGCGAGCGTGAGTCACCTCTACGTAACCTCTGACCTCTGAGTGCTCCTCTTTAAAGGGCCGCTCCACTCATCACATGAACGGGCTGTTAAAACGTCCTCCTCCGGGAGCTTTTCACCATCTGGAGCTGCGGTGAAGCCTTTGAAGTGAAAAGCAGAAAGTAGCCGTTGTTGCATCATGATTGTAATTAGCTGTTAAGTGCTGGTTCCAAGTGGAAACAGCGCCGTGAAATGAAACACAGCCTCTTCTCCTCTTTCAAATTACATGCTGCTTTTCCAAGTTTTTGCTTTTCATTATCTCGCCCATTCTCACACAGAAACATCGTACTGGACCGGTGATGTTATTACAAGCGTCATGGAGAGTCAATAGAACTCGTTAAGATGGATTACCAGGATTTGTTTTCTTTCTCTCTCCGTCATCCGTCCAAGATATTTCAACATGTTCTGACCACATAGCTCTGAAATCGTTGCGCTCTCCAGAGGATTTTGTTTTGTTTCTCTTGCTTCATCATCAGGCTAACTTATTGTCTCTGGGAAATATAATCTTCCGAACACACCCATTCAGTTTCAACACCGTTTCCTTCTTTCAGTTTTACAAATGAACCCAAGACAAAGCTCAAATAATGTTCCTCATCATCTTTTAAATGACCATCAGATGTGGGAATGAAATGTGTTTAAACAGTCGCCCTAAGCTCATTTTCCATGTCCGTGCAGAGTGTAACTGTGACCCAGACGGGTCGCTGCAGGGCGGACTGTGTGACGCTCGGACCGACGTGCAGGCCGGGCTGATCTCAGGCCAGTGTCGCTGCAAAGTCAACGTGGAGGGCGAGCGCTGTGACGCCTGCAGACAGGGACACTTCGGGCTGGGACAAGGACCTGATGGCTGCTTACGTAAGTCTCAAATAGTGGAAGTACAAGTTTATGAATTATATTGTCTGTTTAATATCTCAGTTCACGTAATGTATAGATTGTTTTCATCTCTTGGCAAACAAAATCCAAAGTAGACAGACAGACTGACGCGGTTGACTCTGTTGCTCCGTTGTCTCGGTGTGTTTTTTGGCAGCTTGTACCTGCAACCCGCTGGGAACTCTGCCGGGAGGAAACCCCTGCAACTCAGAGACAGGAAGCTGCTTCTGCAAGCGCCTCGTTGACGGACACAACTGCGATCAGTGTCTGGTGAGGATACAAACTTTTACTGGATACTATACGTCTATATAAACATGTGTGTCACAGTGTGTTTGAACGTCTGTTCTCTGTTCTTGTCTCGCTGTAGCCGCAGCACTGGGGTCTGTCCAATGACATGGACGGCTGCAGACCATGTGACTGCGACCAGGGCGGGGCTGTCAACAATAAGTACGTTTAAAGACCCCTTTTTTATAGTCAGTGATTAATTGATTGATCTGTAAATATAAAGAATAAAAACACACCTTTCTGTCCACAGCTGCGACCCTCTCTCTGGACAGTGTGTGTGCAGGGAGCACATGTTCGGACGGCGCTGCGATCAGGTCGAGTCCGGCTTCTACTTCATCGCTCTGGATCACTACACCTACGAGGCGGAGGACGCCAAGCACGGACCTGTGGGTGTTTATTGTGATCTGTTCTGTGATGCTTCCACCCAGATATGCACAGCTGTGTTAATCTCTGTCCCTCTGTCAGGGCGTGACTGTCGTACCGAGGCCTTACCCTCTGGATCGCAGTCCTACGTGGACCGGTATGGGCTTTGTTAACGTGCCGGAAGGAGCCTACTTAGAGTTCTCCATCAACAACATCCCCGAATCCATGGACTACGACATCCTCATCCGCTATGAGCCGCAGGTAACGTGTTCATACGCTCAGCAAACTGGTTTCAAAAAGAAGTCTGGGAGATGTTGGAGAGTGCGGCTGCTTCGTCATTGACAGATCCAGTCAGGATGCCCAAATATGGTCACTTCTGGCTCCAAAAAACCCCAAAATGAGTCAAAGCTTTAAGACGGTAGTCCACAAACACCAATGTGTGAAGTCAGAGTGGTAAACTCAGTATTGAGGCTCCATCTTGAATCAATCTTCCTCGTTTACTTACCAGATGTGAGAATCCAGAAGAGCGAAAAAAGGGAAAACAACAATTTAAAACCCAGCTACAGATGCAGAGAACAGCCCGAAGTTTCGTTGTCGAGTAGAGTAGTTAACAAGGAGATAAAACCGAGCTGGAAGAACAGAAGCGAGCTACACAAAACAAAGAAAAACACACACAGAATATTTATACTTCTCTTTATATATTGACAGCTTCCAGAGCAGTGGGAGCAGGTGAACGTCCGAGTGCAGCGTCCCATCTTCAACCCTCCAAACTACTCCGGCCACTGCAGCAACTCCATCCAGAGTGGAGACGACCAGTCCATCTCTCTTCCACCTGGATCCAGGTAACACATTACGTTACGTGTCTCCGCCTGCAGCAACGTGTCCCACACACTCACACACACTGACTCCGTGTTGTGTTTCAGACACATGTTGCTGCTGAGGCCGATCTGTTTCGAGCAAGGACTGAACTACACGGTCCGACTCAGCCTGCCTCTCTACTCGTCCGTCAGCGACGTCCAGAGCCCGTACACGCTCATCGACTCTGTGCGTTTTCATTTCTTAACTTGTGCATTCCAACGAACAGCACTTTTTAATTCAGCAACCTAAACATCTGAAATAATAATCCCTCCTCTCCGCTCTTCCTTCCTTCTTCTCTTCTTCATCGTCTCGTAATAGCTGGTGTTAATACCGCGGGTCAGGGAGCTGGACATGTTCCATGGGATCGACGGCGAGGGAGCGTGGGATACGTTCCAGCGCTACCGATGTCTGGAGAGCAGCCAGAGCGTCATCAAAAGCCCCATGACCGACATCTGTAACGACTACATCTTCAGCGTCTCCGCTCTGCTGCACAAAGGAGCCATGGGTACGAGGTTTAATGAGTTTGTGTGTTCTGGTTTTTGATTTTACAATGAGACAGGATGTGGCGTATTTATTAAATCTTGACTTCTTCTTCTTCTCCCAGCATGCCAGTGTGACCCTCAGGGTTCCCTCAGCGCCCTGTGCGACCCCAGCGGAGGTCAGTGTCGGTGCCGACCCAACGTCGTGGGGAGGAACTGTGACCACTGTGCTCCAGCTACGTTCCTCTTCAGCCCCGCCGGCTGCAGACGTGAGTAAAGGCCGCAATCCTACAAGTTGATGCTGGTTAACCCAGAAGAGAGACGCGTGATGAGTCGTGTTTTTGTTCCTCAGCTTGCGAGTGCAACCTCCGCGGCTCGGTCAACGCCATGTGCCACGAGGCGACGGGCCAGTGCGAGTGTGTCTCAGGGGCGACGGGGCGCCAGTGCTCCCACTGCCTGCCGGGCTTCTGGGGCTTCCCTCAGTGCAGACCGTGTAACTGTAACGGCCACAGCGAGTACTGCCACCCTCAGACGGGAGAGTGTCAGGGCTGCAGGGACTTCACCACCGGACACCACTGTGAGAGGTGCGGCTGCAAGTTTGTGGGGTTAAATCAATCAAGGATAACAGTCAGAGGATGCTGGTGTGTCTCTCGGCTTCACACAGCTTTCGTCTCTTCCCTCCAGGTGCCTGAACGGTTACCATGGCGACCCAGAGCTGGGCTCAGGTGACCACTGTCGCGCCTGCATGTGCCCCGATGGCCCGCGCAGTGGACGCCAGTTTTCTGACAGCTGTTACCTGCTGGGTAACCAGCTGGTGTGTGTGTGCAGCCCGGGCTACAAAGGTACACACACACACACACACACACACGCACACACACACACACACACACACACCGGTAACATTTCACAGCATTCACCAGGAACAGATTTGTTTTCGTGTAAACAGCCGTTCAAAGCGCCACACGTCTTCACTTCACACACAAACACTTCAAGGCCTTTTTGAACTTTAAAACGCGGCGCCTCACTTCCTGTTTCCTGTCGTCGTCCTCCAGGTGCCAGGTGTGACGAGTGCGCTCCGGGGTATTTCGGGAACCCTCTGGTGCCCGGCGGGCGCTGCCTGCCCTGCCAGTGCAACAACAACATCGACATGCACGACCCGGGGTCCTGCGACGCTCGGACCGGCGCCTGTGTGAAGTGCCTGTACCACACCGAGGGCTACGCCTGCCAGCACTGCAAACTGGGTTACTACGGCAACGCTGGCACGCAGAGCTGCAGGAGTGAGTTCAGATGTGAATGTGACACCACTGAGTTACTTTACATACACTTATATATATATATATTATACAATTTAGCACGTTTGAGCGGCACATTTGGAGAAGGAGTGACCAAACTTTTCATCTTGGAGGCCAAATCTAACATTTTAAGTTTAGTTAAAGCTCCTATTTTATTGTGTTGTCCAGTGCAAAATGGTACTTGGATCTGAAGTGAGCCAATTGCCACTGTCAGAGGTCAAAGGTCAAGCCCTGTCTGACGTCTCCCCTCCTCTGTGCAGAGTGCATGTGTTACCCGATGGGCACGGCTCCTCAGGCCTGTTCCTCCCCCGACGACTGTCAGTGCGATCAGCTCAGCGGTCAGTGTCCCTGCCAGCCCAACGTGGTCGGTCAGAACTGCGACCGCTGCGCCGCCGACACGTGGAACATCGCCAGCGGAACGGGCTGCCAGCGCTGCGACTGCGACCCCGACCACTCCTACGGATCGTCCTGTAACGAGGTGAGTCAGACTCCGCGATGAAAAAAAAAAACCAGAACCGCAACCTTCAGTCCAGCTTGAGTTTGCGTCATTTCCTGCATTAGCATTATCGCAGCTGCTTCTTCTTGCTCTCAATGAACTATTGTTGCCGGAGGTTTTCCCTAGACTATCTGGGGACTGCTGAGGACGTTTTCCAAACAATCCTCATTGAGAGTGAAGCTGCAGGGCGGCTGTGAGTCACTGTGACCAACCATCTAATCACTGAAACCTGTTTGTGTAGATTTGTTGATATATGGACTCCAGCTGTTTGGGAATTTCCTCCCTCTGTGTTTTTTCTTCAGCTCTCTCTCATTCAGTCGTGCACGCTGAAACGTGAAGAGCAGTGTGCTCACACTCTCGCACAAACATTCGGGTTTCTGTGTTTACTGGCTGCTCTCCATCAGAGGAAGGAAGTCTCAGAATACACCGAGGAATAACTGAATACACATTTCTGCGCGAGGAGTTGCGTCGAACAGTGAAGCTCTCATTGTGTCTGCGAGCGGACGGAAAGACGTGAGACCAAAGGCTCTCTCACTCACATTTGTTGACCTGTTGTTCTTTGTGACGTGTCGTTCCTGAAGGTCACAGGTCAGTGCTCCTGCAAACCAGGTTTTGGTGGCAAGACGTGTCGGGAGTGCAGAGAGCTCTTCTGGGGAGATCCAAAGGTCAAATGTCACGGTAGGTCGTCATCACCCGTCACCAATAAACAAACCAAAGACCGTAGAAAATGTGGACGGCGCTCTGAAAAGCGCCTTAAACCTGCATCCTTTCTGACTGGTATCAAAAAGAAGTCTGATTGTATGTGAGCTTATGAGAAGTAAACAGCTTCCTCATGAGTTTCCTGATCTCAGTCACTAGTTTCAAGCCTTCTTCAACACAACATGATGCTCATTTTGCAAGTTATGGTCCCATTTACAGTAAAATAGACGATAAATCAGGGAATTCTTTAGCGTTCACCGTCAGATCCAATCAGGATATCCTCTCCAGCTCCACCCTCTTGTCCAACTATATCAGTTCTGGCTTCTAAAAACCAAGATGGAGACGGCCGTCATACCAAACTGAAGGCTTTAAAGCGGTCCACATACCAATAGGTGGGGTCACAGTGAAGTTACACTACAAACAAACAAGCCAAATTCAAGGAAGGAAGCATCTGAATCTGTACCGGCTTCTGAAAAATGCTATTACAAGATGTTTCAGTCTGTATTTTACAATAACAACTGTAGTGCAAACTGCCTCACAATAGAAACAGAACACCTTTTAAAACACAAAGAAAGACAGGAAAAGAAAAACAATCTAAAAGCCTTAAAATCTAAACACATGATCAGACACAAGGACAGTAAATCTGATTAAATGTCACGAATGGAAATGATGAAGAAATGGACTCATCCTTGAAACATTTCCAAGATCGTGAAAACAGGATGGAACCGCTGATATAACATGTTTGTCTAAAGCGAAAAGCACTTTGATATTTGAGAATTTACACAATCTTGACTTCAGATCAGCAGAAGGAAATGTAATGATGTTCGGCCAGGACTTGGACTGCAGCTGCTTTCACTTCCTGCTTTCTGACGTTAATTCTGCTCCTCAGAACGTTGAAATATATTAAGAGCTTAGCTGAGGTTTGGTGAAGGACCAGGAACATGTCGCTGTTCACCAGATAAGGATGTGAACACTCTTCCAGAGCCTTAAATGTCACGGTGACTGTTTCATTTCACACTGAGCGAGTTGTTCTGGAATACGGGGCCAAAATAAGGGAAAACATCCCGACTGAACTGTATTCTCATGTTGTTAAAGCTCAGTTCTCAGGGGATAAGATCCCCTACAGTGACGATGAGCTTTATATTGTTATTTCCATGTTTGTCTTCTCTTTTTTTGTGTGTTTTTTTACGTTACGTATGAGGAAGCATACCAGTGGTGACTGCAGATTGTCTGAGTTGGTTTTGTCAGACAGTGATTACACGACGGCTCGTTATCTCTCCCCCGATTCCAAAATAGTTTCATTGTGTGTCGAACAAACCGGAGAAGTGAAGCGTCTCACAGTAGCCGGCTCACGTTGAGAGGAAGAGAGAGGGAGTAGTGAAGAGAAAAAAAAGAGGAGAGGCGAGGAGAGGGAGGGGATCTGGGAATGACCTCTCCTTCCCTACACATGAGAACCAGATGTTCCCCACATCTCCCAGGCATCCCATTTTCGTCACGCACCGACGCCCAGAGGACCCAGGAATCCTAAATTATTCCCGCCGTATTCCCAGAAGGTCCCCTGAGCCGTTAAACCAGCTGGATCCTCGCTTTTCTCTATCCGCACGGATGATCCGCTAATGTGCAAATTCACGGGAAATCTTGAGCACGCTACTGAGAAACGTGTGGGAGTGAATGCGTGAGAGGGAGTTGATGATAAAGCCGCCACAGCTGAGAGGTCGTTCTCATATCCACACTCAGGTGTCAGGAGGTTAAAACTTTAGTTTTGTCGGCATCTTTGCAAGAAAGGTGGGATTTAAGGCTTCACTGTCCATGGCCTGTAATCAGCATTTATGTTCTTGCCCTGAGGTGTAATGTTTCACCGTGACAACTCTCACCTTCTGCTCCATAAATCACACAAATAAGCGCAGGGAACTGATGGACGAAACCTCCCAAATGCTGCATTCCTCGTTCCCGACTCGCACCAAACCTCCTCCTCCTCCTCCTCCTCCTCCTCCTCCTCCTCCTCCTCCTCCTCCTCCTCTTCTTCTTCTCCTCTGAGGAGGGAAGGCCACCCCGTGGAGTGACTCAACACTGTGGGAGAGGGTCAGTTTGACCTTCAAGGTCACGTTCACGTCCATGTTTATTTACTGGAGCCAGCAGAGGTTGAATAAACGTTTATGACTTAAAGGGTAAGTTCACCCAAAAATGGAAGACCAGTCATTATCTCCTCACCCTGGTGCCGTCGAAAAGTCGGGTGAAGTTTACGAAACGTTTCTGGAGGTTCACAGCAAAACAGCATTTCAGAAGAAGTTTTCAAAGACAACAAACTTTAACCGGCTTCTCACAGCGCATCCGTCATCATTCAAGGCTCCAGAGGCCCCGAGAGCCCAAACTGACTGATGGACAAGATGTTTTTTACACCCTTGACAGCAGTCGGGCTTGTGCACCCACTTTAACACTTTTAGATCTACCGCAGCTACAGTGGAGAACACGGCTTAAAAATGGGTGTAAAAAACACCTTTTCAAATAAATTCCTGTGGACTCGGATGCTGGAAGTGCAGATAAAAGTACTTATTTAGCTTCTTTACTCAAGTTAAAGTAATAAAGTGCAGGCTCTGAAATGTACTCTAAGTATAAAAGTAAAAAGTTTCCCTCTGAAGGACGTTTCTACAGGCTAGCTAACTGAACCTCATGTCATCCATGTTGCTGCTCTCCGTCTCTTTCTATTTCTGTCTTTTCCCTCATTTTTGTCTCGCCACGTCTGTGTGATATGCACTGATGCCGCTGTGCAGTGACGCTAAATAAGAAAATAATTAGATTTTTCCCTTCAGACGCATTAAAACTAAAGTAACGAGTCTGTTGTCCGAAAAATAAATACGTCTATGTTCTAAACGTTCTTCGATTATTTAAGATTCCTTGAAATGACTTTCTTTCCGTCTCTTTCCAGCCTGTGAGTGCGACGCTCGGGGAATCTCTAGCGATCAGTGCCATCGTGCGACGGGTCAGTGCACCTGTGTGGAAGGTGTGTCGGGCCTGAAGTGTGACCAGTGTGCCCGGGGCTTCCAGGGGGAGTTCCCCTCATGTGAGCCCTGCCACCAGTGCTTCGCCGTCTGGGACAATGTGGTCGGCGAGCTGACCAATCAAACTCAACGCCTGGAGGCCCAAGTGGCGGAGCTCAAGAGCAGCGGGGTGACGGCGCCGTATAAAGAATTAGTCGGCAGTCTGGAGAGAAACGCCAAAGCCGTGAGGGAGATAGTGGAGAGCAACCCTGCGGCGGTGAAGCTGGAGCAGATACAGGACCTGATGCACGAAATCACGTATGCACAGATCTGAGAAAAGATTTATTTGACACCTTTTTTGTTTTACTTGTTAGTTCATTACTGTCTTGCTTCCCCAGCGGTGTGATGTCCTACCTGAACGGGAAGCTGAACACATCGGAGGAGACCTTGGACCTTCTCCACGGCGACGCCAACGCCACCGATGCTAATTTTGACGCGCTGACTGACGAGGCCAGCCGGCTGGAGCAGAGTGTGAAGGAGCTGAGACAGCAGGTGTACGACGCCAAGAACGCCAACTTCCAGGGTGAGAAACACGACTGTGGAGAACACGGGTGTCATCAGCATGTTGCTTTATATTCATACTATTTTATGATATGAAATAAAGACACGTAAAGGCACAATACTCTGAGATGTAGTGAAAGTTTTCCACGTTTGTCTTCAGGGGCCATGGACAGCATTTCAGCCGCACACAGGCAGTCTAGGATGGCGGAGCTCCGCGCCAACGCCTCCACCAGCGATCCTGGAAACACGGTGGAGCAGTCGGCTGCGGTACGGAAAGCCACCGAGGACAAACTGAGCGGCGGTCAGAAGGAGTTCGATCGCAAGCACCAGAGAAATCAGAAGAAGCTCGACAAACTATCAAATGAGCTGAAGCAGCATGAGCTCGTGTCGCTGAGCGAAAAGGTGAGAAACACCAACAAAATATTCTCAGGTGACGATAAACGAACCTTGAACTGATGAACTGTGTCCTCACGTTGTGTTTATTCTCTCTCTGCAGGTGTGCGGAGGTGCAGCTGACGGCGACAGCTGCTCCGGCTCCTCCTGCGGGGGTCTGGGTTGTCGTGGAGACGGGGCGCCTCAGTGCGGAGGAGAGGGATGCGGCGGCCTCGTCATCACCTCGGAAAAAGCTCTTAAATCAGCCAAAGACCTGGACCAGGAGATCCTGACAGCCATGCAGGAGGTGGACAAGCTCTCCAGGATGGTGAGGGAACTGTTTTTCGTAAGATGTGGAATAATTCAAAAATGGACGTGAGTTAATCACTGATTCATGGTTGTGGTCAGGTGTGGGAGGCCAACAACCGTGCAAACGCGGCCAAGGTGAACGCTATGGAGGTGCTGATCAAATCCAACCGCAGCAAAGAGCGGGTGGAGCAGAGCAACGACCAGCTGCGCAACCTCATCAAGGAGATACGAGACCTGCTGACCAGTGAGTACACCACAAACAGACACTGTACAGTAACTGCAAGTCACTTATTCTTACATTTTAGAGTCCGTGCTCCTTTAATAGCAGATCAAAAATAAGGCATTTATTACATATTTAGAGCCATGTATTTACATATTGACAGCCGTTCTCTTTTTGGGATTTTCAATATTTAAAAAGGTGTTTCAAATAAAAGGACTTCAGTATCCAATGTTCATAACCATATGGTTTAAGAACTCGAGGAACTCAAGGGGAAAAGGATTTACT
Source organism: Sparus aurata (assembly GCF_900880675.1). Taxonomy (NCBI): domain Eukaryota; kingdom Metazoa; phylum Chordata; class Actinopteri; order Spariformes; family Sparidae; genus Sparus; species Sparus aurata. Next base: position 20,815,820 of record NC_044200.1, on the reverse strand, counting down.
CTGTTTTGTTTCGGATATTTCAGATGAAAAGGCCGACGTTGCCGTGATCGAGGCGGTGGCCAACGAGGTGCTGACTCTGGAGATGCCGACCTCGACCGAGAAGCTGCAGGAGCTGACAAAGGAGATCAGGGAGAAGGTCGGCACTCTGACCAGCGTGGAGTCGATCCTCAGTCAGAGCGCCGACAACATCCAGGCTGCTGAGGCGCTGCTGAAACAGGCCAAGGCTGCCAGGTACCATCATCCCCTCTTAATATCCACAAGATGAGCCTCTTTAACTTTATTAAAACTGTAATAGAGTCTATTAACATGTGAAATGATTTTTTCTCAACTTGCTTTTGTTCTTTTTGTATTGAAAGTCTATTTATGTCTGTACACAAGATGATAATTTGCTCAAAAATGGATTCCAAACACATTTTTTACATCTACAGATGAGACTGAGACGCCATGTGAAAGCCCCACATCAACTGTTTTTGTCAGTTTGTTCTCACAGGATATATAGATAAAGTTATTTATATACTTGGGAGTGTTTAAACATTTCCTCCATGTGTCCCTCAGTGAGCAGGCGTCCAACATGAAGGACACGGCGGAGGTCGTGAAGGCGGCGCTGGACGAGAGCGAGCGCGCTCAGAGCGTCGCCATGGACGCCATCCAGCTGGCTCAGAACAACACTAAAGGCACCATGGACCTGCTGGTCACTGTGAGTTTGACCTCTGACCTCCAAGATTACAGTACAGTGTGAATACAGAAGTGGTTTTCACTGCTGCATCTGGAAAAAATGTACTTAGCATATGAACAAAAAAAACATGAGAGAAAAACTGGAAGCTGTGAACTCAGCACACGAACAAAATATTCTTCTGAAAAAAAATAATAATTCAGTTTTGCACTTGAAAATGTTTTTTTAGTTTCACATATGAAGAAAAACACCACAGATCACAAATAAATAAAATATTTACTCAGTTTCACACATGGAAGAAAAAATCTTATAAAAATAGAAATTACTCAGTTTCAGAAAAAAAAAAATTGAAAAAAAATATCAGTTTCACACATTAATTAAAACAATTTAATTTCACACAAATACAAAAATCTGAAAAAAAAACTGAAAATAATTTACTCAGTTTCAATATATTTGGAAAGAAATTCAGTCAGTTTAGAAAAAAAGAAAGAAAAGTATTGCTGGAGAAAAATATTACTCAGAACACACGGAAAAAAAATCCAGAAAAATTGTTTTACTCGCTTTCATATATGAATAAATATCACAGATTGTACGTAAATAAAAGATTTAATCAGTTTCACACAAGGAAAAAAAACTCTGAATATGATAACTGTTTCAATTGAAAACAAATTAAAAAAAAAACATTCAGTTTTACACATGAAAAAAAACTTCTGGAAATTTTTTTTTACTCAGTTTCAGAAATAATTGAAAAGAAATCAGATTCACACCTGAAAAAAAAAATCTGGAAAAAAAAAAAATAAAATCTGAAAAATATTTTTACTCAGTTTCACATTTGAAAAAAACATCACAGATCATACATGAATAAAATATTTACTCAGTTTCACACATAAAGAAAATCTGGAAAAACTTTACTCAGCACATGAACAAAATATTATTCTGAAAAAGAAATGCACAAAATGTTCGGATTCACACATGTAAATACATTTTACTAAAAAATGTTTTACTCAGTTTCACACATGAAAAAAAAAATCCAACTAAATATGTACTCAGCACATGAAAAACATTATTCTGAATTTCTCTTTACTCATGTTCACACATCAGTCAGTTTGCATTATTGTATATTTTATGTGTGTGTGTGTGTGTGTGTGTGTGTGTGTGTGTGTGTGTGTTTGTGTGTGTGTGTCAGGTGGAGTCGGAGACGGCCACGTCGGAGCTGAAGCTCAGTAACACCACGGGTCGCCTGGTCCAGCTGGAGCGGGAGGTCGGGCTGCTGAGACAGAACAACCTGGAGGTGAACCGGCTGGCGGAGCGGGCCGACTGGATCACAGAGCAGGCCAAACAGAACGCAGAGGAGGCGCAGCAGGTCTCTTACACGACCTTACATTTGACTCTTTGAGGGGGGGAATGTTTCACCGACCTGGTCAGAAAAATCTGCTGCTGTCATCTCAGTAACTCTTGTTTGTTTGTGTGAAGGAGTTTGACCTGGAGGTGAAAGATAAACTCGAGGAGGCGGAGGAGCTGGTCGGGGATAAAGGGGAGTCGGTGCTGCAGGCGAGGAGGAAAGCGGACGAACTGCAGCAGGAGGCCAAAGAGCTGCTCGCTCAGAGCAGCGCCAAGCTACAGAGACTCAGCGGTAACGTCACAGTGTTTTCACATCACATGATTCAGTTTGTTTTGTGCCTCACCTGGTAAATCTGTATCATCTTAAACAGGCTCAAAACAACAAATCCACATACAAATAGATAAACATAGATAAACGTAAATTACCTTTTCCATCACTCTTATCTCAAACAAACAGTGTCGTTCTCTGTGTTTCCAGAGTTGGAGCGATCCTACGAGTCGAACCAGCGAGTCCTGGAGGCCAAAGCTGAGGAGCTGGCCGAGCTGGAGCTAAAGGTCCGCGAGGTTCTGGACGAGATCAGCCACAAAGTGACGCTGTACAGCACCTGTCAGTGATGATCACCTGGACTCAAACTCTCTAGTGTTTCTCAAGTGAACCGGCTGGGATCTTAACGGTGCCAAAGTTTATTTTTATAGCGTTCCAGACGACCGCTCCCAGATGATTCCCTCGTATTCTAAAGCTATCAGGACCAAACACTGTAATATGTTTGACACTGTCAGTGCCAACGGTTTTAATTATGTGTGAACCAGCGTCTTACAACGCCCAGGTGCACCAGACCAGCTGAGCCGAGAAGTATTTTAACAATGGAAACAACCAATAAAGTATTGACGTAACGAGTCCCAAAGGAAACCACTAAAAGCCAATGTGACCTCAGTGCTCGAAACCAAAACTGTGTGGAGAATTTACAGCAATTTAACTCTATAAGCTACGACAACGCGTGTATTTAAATATATGACTGAACATTTTTGACAGAAATATTAAAGTTTTATAAAGTTTTATATGTACTGGAAAAGCCCAAAGATTTAAAAAAAATTAAAAATCACTGTCTGGACCAAAACACCAAACATTGTGAATGTTATGTGACAAGAATTAAATCCTGAATTGAAAGTGAAGTTACTGAAGCACCGTGGTTGTCTTTTTATTGTGTTGTTCATAAGGTTACACCTGTATTCATCAGTATTTTAATGCTGCAACTGATTCAAAGTATTTGATCGTGAATAGAGCCTCTTTTATTTCTTTGCATTGGTTTAAAAGTTAATTAACTGCGTGTGACTGAGCCTGAGCAGCTTTATCGCCCTCTGAAAAGCTCCGATAAACTTGAAAAACAGCTTTTTCTGTTGGTTTTCTGCCCTCAGTGACCAAAAAAGACAATTGTAGTAGTGAATGTGAGATATTTTGGGCTTCTTTAATCCCAGGACTGAAAGTGTTAAAGGTTTGAAATGGATCCTCACACATAATAATCATGTATACATCATGTCAAATCATGTCTCTGAAACTGTTCCATCAATAAATCCTTACAAAGCCCACTGTCGACTGTGCAGCAAACTGCTCAGCTGTAAAATGATAATTTTTAAGTTTATTTAGTAAGCAGAGGCTGCCATGCAAGGTGCCAACTGCACATCAGGAGCAATTTGGAGTTTGGTATCCCAGAGAGGCGGGACTAGACGGCCGCTCTACCTGTTGAACTCTCCTTTGATACTTAAAAATAGGATTTAGCAATTAATCTAGAATTATTTGATGTTTTGTGCATGTTTAGAGAGAGATTACACTTTAGGACCTGGAGACAAAGTGGTCACAAACAACTTTCTTAATAATTAGCAGTTGTAATAAACACAAACAACATTTACAGCCTGGATTAATTCATAAAAATGACAGAAATCATTTAAAAGAACAGAGAAACATATTTTGTGTCATTTGTCATTCCAAAGAATATTTATTTCCTGTTAAAATAGAGCATCCTCCATGAAATAAAAATTACTTCAACATCAATACAAAAGATAACACAGGCCTAACTCTTACAGCAGTACTTATTACAGATTGACTAAACTTATTCTGTGCATCTATTACTTTGTTCTATAGGATCTCTATACAGACAAGTCAAGTCCACGGGACTGTTTCCAAAACATTTAACCCCCTCTGGAAAAGTGACAAATGGTAAAACGTGTTATGTAGCACTTCAAACGGCAGCAGCAGCAACACTTGTGTGGATTCTTGTGATTAATACAAGTTAGACGGTTAGACAGATGTGAGGTTTTAAACGCCAAAGCTGAAACTGACATTGTTGATGTGAAGCTGACGATGATCAATACTGCCTCAAGAATTAACATTTTTTTCCACACGGTCATGGGACAACAGAAAGGCATTTTAATCAAATTATCTGATGGATATTAGCAGCTTGACAAGGCGGGGTGAGGGAGGTTTTAACAGACCGACAACAAAGAAGCTGTTGAAGAAGCTCCTCCCACAACACACTGGAATGATCTCTGCTTACAGACATCCGGTGTAAAAATATACAGAGGTCAGAGAGGAACCCTCACACATGAATCTTAAAATCAAAATACCGACCACATTTATTGGTCAGACGAAAATATCTTTCAACAACTGGAGCTTTTACGACAAAACGGACTGTAAAAGTGCTTCATAGCTTTAATTTTCTCTGTAAGTCATGGGGTTTAAGAGTCCAGACAGATGTGGGGTTCCTGTAAGCACACGCCTCAGTTTGTGGTTCTACTCCCTGTCCCTGCTGCGGGGGCCGTGTGGTGGAGGAGCTCCTTCCACAGGAGCTGAGCTGGGAACGGACAGCAGCTGGCCGGCGTGCATGCGTTCATTGACGCGCAGCTGACAGCCGTCCTGCAGCATGCGTAAAGCTATCCTGGCGATGTTGCGCGAATCGTCCAGACCGCTGTGAGGGCGACCTTCATACTTCAGACCCAAGTTCTCCAGCATGGTGCTCAGCTTCGTCTGTGTGCGGGGGACCTGGAGGAGGAAAACAGCTGGTTGGTTGTTTTCAGACTGAATTTTATAACAAAATCCTCAGAGTTTTTCATGAGTAGCTTTGTCCTTATACACATAAATAAAGTCTAAAAAGGACTTTTTAGAATCTACCATTTTAAAACTATTAAAAACACAAACCTTGTAGAAGTTTCCATATGATTTCCTTATATTTATCCACTTCTTAGCAAACTGAGGATATCTGATCCGGCTAAGCTGACACTGGATGTTGAGGAACTTGCTCATATCCCAGGCCCTAAAAAAGAAATAATTAAAGCAAAAGAAACATAACTGTCAGACAAGGAGAGAGAGACAAACTCGGTTCAAACTCTGCAGGATGAGTAAATCTAAAACATACCCATCAGTCAGGATGGCGTATTTATACTTTGTCCCGAGCTCTCGCTCCTGAAGCCAAGTTACAACTCTCTGGAGAACATCTTGAAATGGGTCTGCATCATCGACCATTTTCTGTGACACAAAACATTTTATTTATGTACATAAAATCTCTTGATCATATCAAGATGATGCTGAAAGTAAGTACGGCTCAACCTACCTGTGTAATCCCTGTTAACTTTATACAAAAGTCTGAAAGCGTCGGGTTCAACTCTGGTTTTACATATTCCTGAAAAGAGTCCACCTGCAAAGTAAACAAGGAAAAACATTTATTAATACAAAGCTCAGCCTGAACATTAAAAACTGAACAACATCACAGACTCAACTTACAATTTCTAAAGTGTGCGTGTTGATTAGAACCATGGGGAACTCGATGATTTCATGATGGAAATCTGAGGGATTGTCCTCCTCACACGTTGCTTCAAAGTCCACCACACAGATGTAGTCGTAGTAGGTGTCAGTCGGCCCTCCCTCCGCTGCTGACTGCAGCAGCTTCTGCTTCTTATAGTGGCTCTTCAGCCTCTTCTTCATCACATCCTTCACACCTCTTTACACACAAAAGAGACAAGGGTTTAAGAAACAGACTGGTTTTATGTTCAAGCATTTACCAAATGCTGCTGTAGATCCTATACAACGGTTTTGTAGTTACCTTGTGTCCAGCTGCAGCTCTGCCAACTTCGTCCGAAGCTCCTGCTTGGACATGCGGTTGATGTGTCCGTTAGCCAGAGCGATCTCTTTGTACACCGGGTGACTGAAGTCCTTGTTTGACTCAGAAGGGGACAGCTCAGGGACAGATTCTTCAGCAGGACAAATCCTGCTGCAAGGCTTCGCCTGAAGAGGAATTATATCAGCCATTATGTGTCACAGAAACAGAACAAACTGAAAATTAAGCAAGTTGCAGATCTGGATTGTTTATAGAAAGAGATAATGTCAGAGTAAAGTCCAAATGTGTCATTCTGTAAATGGGCGCAGGTCATAAATGTCACTGAATATCTTTCAAATTTCACAATATACACTGTTCATTCTGCTGTTCAGTTGGGCAACGACTTTAAATAAAAACCAACATAAAGTGTCTTAGAAGGGTGTTATGGCACCATGAGCTTCTTGTCAGAGATTTTTAAGGCCTCCTCTGAAGAGATGAGAACCATTCTGCCCAAAAATATTCCCTCTTTCGGTGGTTTAAAGGCAGTAGTATAGAACATTAACGTACTGTTCCGATGTTAGTTGGTGAGATGGTAATAAAGAATCTTTGAGGTTCCAAACTCTTCCAATACTGCTGCTTTGCAGTTGTATCGCAGTGCATCAGTTTTTGACGATAGTGGTAAAAATAAACGCAATATAAAATAGTAGAATCAGTAAAATGTTTAAAAAGAGCTGTGTCTTAATTATCTCATGTAGTAATATAATTCGGTGTTGGTTTGGAGTCATTGGGTTACATGAGGTGGAAGCTAATGAAAAATAAGAAGCCATAATCTTATACAAAATATTTTGCAAAATAAGTACATGACACACAGCCATTAAAATAAGCGTGCTGAATGAAATTAAGATTTATATTTTGATTTAATCATAATAACCCTTGACAAATATCAAGTCAGCATGAAGAAACACTGTTTTTAAGTAAATCAAACAAACAATAGGTTCATTCTTGAGTGACTGTCTGTCCAATATACAACCTAAAACTAACTTCTCCTCGGTTTGACAACAACAAAGCAACAATAAGAGCTCAGAAACTAAGATGGTTCCAACTTCCACGTTTTTTGTAACGTCAGTCGAAATTTCAAACATGGTATGGTATTTAATAGAGCTGCAAAGTATTTGTTCATCGCAGCTTGGATGCCTCAACACAAAATAAACTCAGCTCTACATTGTTTGTTGCATCTGGCTGAAACACACATCAAAACATGAAGCTTAGCATGCTGCTAACACCAACCTTGTCATCTTCTCTTGTATCAGACATCTTCACATTGACGTCCTTGGCATTAATGTTCTCCTTGTGCTCATCCATTTAAGAAACCGGTCAGCAATTTTAAAAACGACCTAACGTGAATTTATTGAACAGAATCCATTGAAACAACGATGCTAACTAGCTCCTGTGGTCTCGTTAGCTACACTTGCTAACTAAGACAGCTAACATTCCTGTGTGACTTCTTCGCGCGTGTCCGCTCTGAAACCCCCGACAACAACGCTAATATGTTGAGCTATTAATGTGTTTGAAGAAATTAAAAAATAACGACGCGTTTCTTCCAGAAGACTGTATATTTCAGCAGCAGCTCTCCGCAGCAACACTAAACTTTCTTTAAGGCGGCCAGTTATGACGACTTCCGGTTTGCGCCAAAACAGTGACGCTCACTGGCGCCACCACGTGTTGTGGATGACGCACTACACGTCACACACTGAACACCCTGATGTCATCATTGTTTTGTTGCTCATTTTTGATTTATATACACAAGTATATTTAATATTGATATATTTTAAAAACATAACGCAGATACTAATTCACCAGATTTTATTAATTTTGTATATTTTCTCAAATGTATATTGAAGATAAATAGTAAAACTTTAAAAACTTTAAATTGATATGTCACATTTTAAGTCATGTTTATTTATCTATGCCTATATTTTGCTTATCTTGATTGTTTTATCTTTATACTTCCTCTCTCTATATGTTTTGCTGGACCTTTTTTTTTTATCTTGATTTGTTTCCTGTCTTGTTCTGTAAATTGTATTGTTGTTTTTTATATTACTAAATAAAGGATAAATAAAAATACTGTACACTGCTTAACCAACACAATCTTGAAGGGTAAACAGTCGTTTTTGATACAATTTTAATTTTTCACTGAATAATCAAATGACTTACTTTTTCCCAAAACACGTTTATGTGTTTAAAATACTGAAATGAGAGATATTAATGTTTTTAATATGGTGACGATATGTTTTGTTGATATGATGGATAATATCTATAAATAAAAAATAACCTGTCAACAGTATAGCTTAAGTAATATATATGTAAAATATGTGCTATGTATAGAAACTTTGTCAGGTTTACATATAGGATTTTTCGTGATTTACTCTGTTTGCTGTTGGTCATTATTTTTCTTTGACACTGTAACTAGTGTGCATTATAATCACAGATGTTTTATATTTGTTGGTGTATTTTCCTTTATCCACGTTGGTAAAACAACTGTGTCTACATGTCAAATTTATATTTTTAATTAATCTTTTAGAACACTAAAGTTTGTTGTGAGAAACTGGATAGAATTGAAGTGTAATTCTAGATGCACTGCTCATATCTGACAGCTAGGTGGCAGTCTCCTCTGTGTTTCACAGCGTCCCCGGGCTGCATGCATGCACAGAATATACTTTAAATGTGCCTGAGCAGATCTGGAGTCAGTAGGTGTTAAAACCTGAGCAGGGTGCCTTTCTGAGGAGAATGAACTCTGGCAGAAACAGAACAGTGTTCAGTGCAGAGGAGGAGGAACAATATGGAGCAAAACGCTGTCTGAATAATAAATATAGGGCCAAAATAACAGAAATGATCCACAGAACAGCTAGATTATGGATTACTGGCCATCCAACACTGACACCCATCCTGTGTAGCTGAGATGCTTCTGTGAAAGGAAAATATTTATGTTTATGCTTCAAATCCAATTAAACCTGAATGCCTTCGTACTGGGAAGTGATGAAAACCACCTGACATTTATCTCAAGATGCATCTTCAGGCCTGAGTTCACTTCCTGTCAGTCGTCTGTGTCTGTTCCAAGTAAAAAGGTCTTAAAACGCCTGAAGTAAACTCAAAGCCTCCGTTTAAAGGTTACAGTCTGATTTTCTTCCCCCCCAAACAATCAGAAGCTTTGTAAGTTCTTCCGTCATCGATCGATGTGAGTTTGAGAAACACTGAATTATTTATTTATTTTACTCAAACACAAGCCTGCAGATGACCCGCAGCTGAACCTGTTAGCTGGAAAACACAATTGCTCCACATAATATGCAATTACATGGTCCAAGTTCAAATTTAACAACAATATCACTACAAAATGACATTTTGCAGTTGTTTTTCTAATTAAATATCCAGACGACTGGCAAAAAAATAAATAAAATGCAATTCTGTGAAAGAAAAATAGCCCTGTTTAAGATTAACGGGAGCATTAAAATGTGATGTTAAGTAAAAATACAAAAGTAATGCCATTAAAAAGTATTAATTATACAGAATTATGTGTATTATATAAAAGGATTATGATTATTGATACAGCTGGTAGGTTGGGGCTAATTCTAACTACTTTATATTTTGTTGTGTAGCTTCATCTATTCAAATCTATATATTTTTTATTGCTTGATAATATTTTGTACTAATAATCTGAATTTTTAAAGGAACTAGTGACTCATTTTAATGAATACATGTAGTGGAGTAGCATAAAAAGCACAATATTACAGTACCTCAAAACTGTGTTTAAGTACAAGACATGAGTAAATGTACTTAGTTACTTTCCACCACTGCTGATCTCTTGAAAATATGTACATTAACTTGATTTTTGTGCCAAATTATATCTATTTTTAATCTTATTGTTGGTGCTACATCTTTCCTGCAGCTTTCAGTATCGGGTGATAAAGATCCTGGATTTTTAAGGATCCATAAATCCACATCATTAAATGACTGCACCACCTCATGCTCGCCAATAAACACATTACAGATGGCTTTAAATCAGGTTTTTTAAGACTCACATTTAATCAGGTGTGAGTCCGACCTGGCGATTATCTTCTGCAGCTGTTAGGAGTTCACTCAGTGTGTCCTTGGGATAGTTTTAGTCCTTGAACATCAGTTGAATCAATGACTCCTCTTCATCTCCACACTAACCACATCTGACTCCTGATGCTTCCAGCAACACATCACTCTGGGACTGGAGTTGGAACTGACGATGCATTCAGGTGCGCTCTCAGACAATGGGAGATGGTAGTTGTCAAACCTGCGGGGGGACTGTGTCAAGCTGGACATCAGGGTCGATGCACTTTCCTTTGCTGGTGGACTTTAGGCCGCTCTCATGTCAGAACCACGTGACGGTCCCGACACAAACATAATGTGATAAAATATTAGAAACATTTTCTTATTTATGGCTGATCAGAATATGACATCATTGACCTCCTGCAATTGAATCAGAATCAGAACTCCGTAACTGGTCCTGCAAACGGGGATATCTGTGTGTCACAGCAGCCTGAGGACAAGTTCAATTTAACAATGAACAATAATTATAGGTCAAAATAAACATAATAAAAAGGTAAGAAATAGATTATTATATACATGATATCATATACATGATATTCATTTATGCACATAGCGTATAGTCCTTTCTATACTGTAATCTTTTCTGTCTTATCTAAATCTTTTTTTGTATTTTTTAGTATTTGTAAGTCTTGTACTTATTATCTGTCACAAGTGAATTTCCCTGATGTGGATGAATACAAGTATAAAGTCTAAAGTCCAAAAGTCATATGTACAAGTGCCACGCCCCTTTCTGTGACATCACCACCATGAAGTCATCGTGGACATTTAATTCCATACATTTTGTGGTAAAAGTACAGAACAGACATCAACAACACTTGAGCTGAGGTGTCCAGATTACCTGAATTCACCCGATTACAATATTAAAGTAATGTAACTTGATTACATTCCTTTAGTTTGGGATAAGTAACAAATACAGACCAGAGAAATTAAATATCAATTAAAAAGACCCTTTTTAATCCTATTAACAATTGTTTTTCTGTTTTAGTGCTATTTATAATTGATTTATTTTTATTTTGCCCACTATTGACAAGTTCACAGCACACAGGATGCAGTAAAGGACCCCTGACCGGAAAGTTAGTGAACTTAACAGAGTTCAAAACAATCAACACAAGCATATAAATGTTGCATAGCATTTATTGACCATTATTTACCGAGTATCTTGGTTTTCCTGTCGTTTTCTATTGCCCGCCAAGCACTTCCTGGAACTTTTGGAGTCGTTCGTGTGTTCGTTTTGCTGCCTCTTCCTCCTCCTACTGCTGGAAATCTATCATAATTGCAGAACACAGTCAACAGGAAGCAAACAAGGTGTGTCGTGGTTTGATTTTGGCGTGTTCGTGCACAACTTTTGAAGCTCTCTGCGGTAACATTTGTTGTCATTTGTGTCCTCTGCCTTGCTGCAGCTGGATTACCTGCACCACACCTTTCTGTTATGGTTCACCTTTGGAACGGCACTTGTGTTCGTTTCGATCGACAGCCAATCAACAATCTCTGCAACGCAAACCCCACCTCAGTCTTAGAGTGCCTTAAAAGGCAGGAACACACCTGCACCACCCCCTTTTGTTTTGTTCACCTGTGGGGCTCTCACCTTTGGAACTGCACTATGCACATACCTCAGGTTTTAAAGTAAGCACCTGCCACTACACACTTTGCAGGGAAACTTTCCTTGGCTTGGATGCTGATACGACTCCGATCCTGTAGAAGACAGCGGCTTCCATCACGGCTTCAATTCCACTTATCTAAAAAAAAACTGGCTTCTTACTGGAGACATGAGTTTGACTGGGAGAAACAGGTGTCAGTGCTGAACAAGTACCCACACTTCAAAACTAAACTAGAAGGTACACACAGCCCACAGAGGGATCCCTGATGATAGGAATATTTGGCCACTGTTTATTTACGTTTGCTTCAACACAAGGTTCTTCTCAGACGCCCCTCGCAAACAAGGTAGACGATGAGGAACAAATGGACGTGTTCCAGCTCGGGCAGCAGATGTTTACAGGCGTGCTTCCCGTCTTTTTTCAGGTTTTGACACTCTGTCCGCCACAAGAGTTTTCCTGACTCTGATGGAGCGTTTGGGGTTCTCCCAGTTCTATCTGCAGGGAGGAGACTTTGGCTCCCTGATCACCACCAACATGGCACAGATGAAGCCTCAGTGAGAGACAGCAAAACAAGCGCTCACACACCACAACTTACCACCATCTTTACATAGATTGTGAAACAGCGCTTGCAGTGTGATTAAGAGACCAAAAACTAATTACACTACAAATTGCCAAAGACTGAGTGGAGCAAATCATGATGGTGTTTTGCTGAGAGAGAAAAAAATGTCAGTATCTTGTAATCTCAGCGTGTTATTATTTCAGATCGTAATCCATCTTTACAGGCTGTGGAGTGAATGACTCCCCTGTAGGCTCGGCGGCCTCCATCCTGGAGAAGTTCTCCACCGCGACCGATCTCAGTTACAGAAATCTGATGGACGGCTGGCAGGAAAGGTTCAAGAGGGAGTTCAGTTTTGCCTTCTTGTTGTTTTCAGCATAAAAATTTAACAGTTGTTGATGCTGCACGGTTTCTTCTACAGGAAATTCAGCCTGGAGGAACTTTTGACAGATGTCCTGATCTACTGGGCTGCAGGCTCCATCGTCTCCTCCATGCGCTTCTACAAAGAGAACTTCAAGAGCAATCCTACCAACAGAGTGGATGCAGTATGTGACCGAACCCTCTGACTCTTTAAACCATGAAACCACTGCCTTTTAGACCGCTATATCATCCTATCGTGTTGTAAGTGATAAAACATGGTGTTTTCTTCTACGACGGGGATATTTGTGCCCACCGGACTCGCCGCCTTCCCTCATGAGGTGACGCACTGTCGTGGGCACAAACGAAGCATCGAAACATCCACTCCTACACGTTCATGCCTCGAGGCGGTCAAAAAGTGCAGAAGTGAATCCGTTGATGCACTTTCAGACAAATGTCATCTTGATACGTCTGCTTTTGTGTTTGCTGTGTTTGATGATACTGGCGCTCCAATGACCTTTACTGGATCAAAGAAAGCGGTACACTGCATTAATCCTGTCAATATGTTGATTCAAAATATATTGTTGTGTTTAATGTCTTTAAAAAGTTAGTGATCTGTTATGCAAGTGATGACATTTAGACGAGTCCACAGACACCAGCGATACAGCCCAGATGTGTGTTTTTATTTGGATGGTGTTGACAGATATGACTGCAGAAGAGGAGCAAATAACATGACTGCCCATGAAAGAAACGCACGCGGGGAGAGGACATTTTTCAGACTTAATGGAGAAAACCAGCAGCTCCCGGTGTGTAAACAGGGAGCCATCAAGGCCAGAGATTTACTCCCTAAATATTTTAGTGAATGAGTATAAAAACTGAAACAAAACAAATGAAAGCGACGATCATTAACAGGAGACGTGTAACATCCTCGTCATCATCACTCCTGAGCTAGAAGATCTTTGGTGCTTTTACTCTTCAGTTCTCCTGATGTGCAGCATGCAGCATCAATGTTGTATGATTACTTAAATTATTAATTAACTATATATTCATTACAGTTACTAACATGCATAGACTCATCACTCATGTCATAAGGTGCACTTGTGCAATCTAAGACAGTCCAGTTCAACTGCTCTGCCATAAGTTCTTCATTTATAAAACGTATATATTTCTAGTTTTAGCTGACATTGTCAAAAAGGTATTCATCAGTGTTTCTGATATTTTGCCCTCTCCATTAAAACTCTTGTAGGCAAAATATAAGCAACAATTGAGATAATGCAGTCCAGCACAGCACCACCGCCCACTATGACCTCAACAAATAACATAAAGTAGAAAGAACACCTTTCTGATAATGTCAACAACAACTGAACGTGTAGAAGATTTATAAAAGCAGAATTTATGGCACAGCTGTTGTTCTGCACTGCACGATGTTGCACAGGTGTATCGAATAATATGAATAATGGCGATAGTTATGTTTAGTATTATTCCTTTAATAATATTGCAAGGTAATAACAATTTAGTATGATTTATTATGCCTGACCCACCTTATTATGTTTCCAGTCTCACTGTGGTCCACTCAGTGCTCCTGCAGCATCACTGACGCTCCACGACACAGCGCTCCTACTGCAGGTTCCCAAATATACGCAAGATGATGTCACCTGTTAGGGACATTTGTTTAGTATGACTGCTTGAAAAACATCTCATTCATTATGTGTTTTCAGTCTCACCTTTGTCCACTCGGCACTCCGGACCTGCAGCATGCAAAATAAAGTTGAGAAGTGGCATCACTGCACCTATATTCGAATATTAAATACAAATTGACAGCCCTAATACAGTAGGCTATTGTATAATTGTATGGGCTGCAATATTTCACAATATATATATATATACACACACACACATATATATACATACACTAGGGGTGTGCCAAAATATCGATACTACGATATATCGCGATATTTCGTCTTGAGGTACGTTATCGATACCCTGGTGCCAAATATCGATGTTTAAAAAAGTAAAAAAAATAAAATAAAATAATTTTTTTTTTTTTTTGGCCCACCACCACCACCCATCTTCGGAGGACAGCTTTATCTTTATTCAAACATCGGGATACAACCAAATAAAATTAAAGTAGTTTTAAGTAGCTCTGAAACTCACACATATAGATATTTAATGATAGTTGTAGTCAGTGTGTGTGTTAAGAAGAGACACTGTGCAATATACTCTTTGTTTACTTGGCTGTCGTTCATGTGAAATTGATTGACAATGTTTTGTAATTCCTGTGAAATGGATTCAGTGCAGTCAATCAATTCTGAATTTCTTCAGTGACACAGATATCGTGATGTATCGTGGATGAAATTTCTTGCAATATATCGATTATCGCAGAATCGCTGTATCGTGATATTATCGTTATCATGGGCAAAATATCGTGATAGTATCGTATCGCGAGGTACCTGGTGATACCCAGCCCTAACATACACTGAACAAAAATATAAATGCAACACTTTTGTTTTTGCTCCTATTTTTCATGAGCTGAACTCAAAGATGCAAAACTTTTTCTATATGCACAAAAGATCCATTTCTCTAAAATACTGTTCACAAATCTGTGAGCACTTCTCCTTTGCTGAGATAATCCAGCCCACCTCACAGGTGTGGCATATCAAGATGCTGATCAAAGAAACCATAAGTGTTGCCTTATTTTCTGGCATTTTTACTATGTGTGGTTTAAATGGGGACGTTGAGACGGAACATAGTGAATAATTGTGAAGTCCCGAATGATTCGACTTCAGCCAAACACTGAAATATCTGTAATATTATTTGCAATACAAGAAGGAACACGACTCCAGAGGGTTTCCTCTACAACAGTGCAGCACACTGCGCAGCTGTCGGGTGTTTGTCAAGGTAATTTACACCCATTTTATGTATGAATTCCTTATGATGCCTGCAGAGCGGTTTGATGCCCGTCCTCACATCAGACAGCCGCCTGACGGATGATGTATAATAGATGAGGTTCTAGTAATAGAAAGGAACCAGCAGGAAACAGAAAAAACAGAAAGCACTCTTTAGAAAAACAGATTTATTTTTCTCAAATGAAAAAAAAAATAATGTTATGGAAATCCATAACGAGAAACTAATGCACATAGAGGAGACAGAAATGTGAAAATATACATCATGGATTTACAAATACAGGCTTTGGAAATGAGGTGCACGTCTCTCTTAGGGAGCAGAGAGAAATAGTGTTCGAGCCAATTAAAGATTAATGGTGAGCAAAAAAAAAATAAAAATAGTAATTTCAGTTTCATTTAAAAAGCCTAAGGTGCCTTAAAAATCTCCATATTTGGCTTTCAAAGGGACGCAAACAGAGGAGGAAATAAGCTGCACTGAAAAGGCATCGGTCCCATTTCATCCCCCTCATCATCACAGTGAAACAGGGTTCAGGAGCTCGGAGCTACATTGTTCAGTTTCCTCTTTCCAATCTGTGATGCTGCATTCATGTCACATGGGGAAAAAACAGTCGTTACAGTACTCATAACACAACTCATAATTTTAGTTTGTAGTGGTGAATGCTGTTTGATTTTTTTTGTGCTACAGCAGAAATTCCTACATCGAGTAAAACAACAAATTTTCATCCGGCGCGTCGTTACAATTCACAAGTCTTAAAATATGACGGCAGGGCAGGACTCTCTGTGCTAGTTTCAGACATCCTCTCACATGAGTCACTCCCCAGCTGTGAGAGAGAGTCAAGTGTGAAAAAGCTGAAAGGAATTATTATGAGCATTTCAGATGTATTAGCAGTAATCACCCACATCCGTCTCCCCGTGGCTTCAGACAGGTTTCTACAGGTGGGAAACTCTCTCAAGTCCGGACTTTGAACAATCAGAACATCACTGCTTTTTATTCCCACCGGACATGAGTGCAGCACGACATCAAAGGCTTCACACGCACGAGATAACTTGCTCTGTTCGCCTCGTTAAAAGGCAATTCAATAAAATCGGGATCTTTGAGTCAAACCTACTCGCATTTAGAGCTTTGCTCTAATCGCACAGGCCGCGCTCACAGTCGACACGCTCGCTGGTGGATGCTAAAACTGAGTAAAGCACTCACGGACCAAATGTGTTCTTTCTCAAACAGCTTCGAGAAGCAACCCAAAAAACATCAGATTTTTACAAGACGAAAACCCCGTAAAGCATCAAATTAACAAGACAGGAGGCAATCCATAAATTTCGACATTTTGGGAAATATGCTTGTTAAGAGTTAAATGAGAAGATCGATACCAGTTTCATATCTGTTAGCTTAGCTTAGCTTAAAGACAGGAAACAGCTAGTCTGGCTCTGTCAACAGCAGCTTGTGGTGAGTTTAATGGCAGGAAGAAAATACTTCAATCCAAAAAATAATCCTGCACATTTTTAAAATAAGTTTCTTGTAAAGATGAAACAATATATATATTGATTAACATGTCAAGCAGCATTTTAATCACAGAGACAGAGCCACGCTAGCTGTTCCCCTTTCTTTCCAGTCTATATGCTAAGCTAAGCTAAGCTAATTGTCTCCTGGATCTATATGTAAGAATTTTAGTTGAAAACATTCAAAACTAACTAAAATTATCAAAAGAATGTGAATATTAGCAGTTTTTTACAATATCATCATGTATTGTGTTGCTACTGAAGTTAGCATGCTAACCAGCTAGCCCTCGGTCCAAAGCTTCTGTGTTAGCAGTGTTAACACTAACACTCTCCTGGTCCCTGAGCTCTGAGCCTTGAACCGCTATCTACACAGCTAACTGGGCTAACTGGCTAGGAGCAGCCACAGTTGGCAGCAGTTAGCGGTTACTCCTGTGATATACCACCTCCTATCTGTTTGAACTATGAAGTTGACAGATGGCCAATTCTCACATATTGCACCTGTAATCCTCTCACCCAACTCACTAATTAAGCGGATATTTCATTTAATGTGCAACAGTTTCTTTAAAAAACAAAGTATAGACACACACCCAGACACACACAAGCAGACGTACAGTACACGAACGCACACTCCGACACAAACACACCCACAGTTTTAAAAGAAAGCTTAGAAAATGTCCTTTTGAACGAGACGCACAACATCACATAAATACAGAACAGTTAAGTACAGACACACGGTACAATTCAACCTTCAGGTGGATGTGTCATTGTGTTGTCACAGCTAGCTGGTGCACGAGGAGGCGTTCTGTGCAGGTTCAAGACTGATCGACTGGCCGCGGACTGCCAGCGAGTGTTTGTTCAGAGGTGCGAGGCGGTGCTATAACAGATACACTTCCCTTTAAGGGCAGGAAATAATCACTGTATTCCCATGCCACAATAAAAGCTCACTCCTCTATATTTAGGTCCACTGCTGTGGTTCGTGCGACCAGATGAGAGCAGAGGGAGTCCAACATCCAATAATACGACTTTCATCTGGTCAGTTCCAGCTGATCCATCTCTTACTGGACTGTAGTGATACTTGTATGTTTGCACCTTCAGCCTCGTAGACAGCATGTTGTAGAGGTTTGTCACAGTTGTTATATATCAGCTTACATCTCTGTGTTGTTTGTTAGAATTACTGTGAAGGTGCATTCTGGGAAAGGCTTTGTGGATTTGCGTGGACCCCATTTAGACATGCAAAACACAGAGCCATAAATCAAGTCACTGCGGAGCCTAAAATCTCTGGGGGACTCGGGCTGGTGTAAGGCTACATGTAAACTCCTCCCCGGGCTCGGACAAAGCGTTCGCCTGTGCTCCTCCATCAGTGCGGGAGGACCAATCGTTCCAACGCACACTGCAAATGTTCCCAGTTCTTCCACAGCAGCGCCAACACGGACAAGCCCACGCAGGTGAGCGCTAGGTGGACTCGGCTACGCAGCAGCGGGGCGGTGAACTTGGCCGCCGTGGACACGCACACCAAGATAACGGTGACGATGGCCAGCATGATGTTGATGCATTTTCCCAGCAGCACCTTAGCGTCTGCGTTTTCCACCTGAACTGTCTGGTTCTGCTGCTGCTGCAGCTCGAGCTTAGACACGCGAGTCTGACACGACTCCAGCACCTCCTGCAACACACATATAAATACACAACATGGTAAAGATTAGGGAGAGAATGGAGAGCAGTGACTCATAAAGGAGGGGACGCTTCATTTGATATATTGACATCCACTGCACAAGAAATAAACAGAAGTTGGCAGGAATCCTGACAGGAAAGGAACAAATCTGGTCAGCTGTCCTAGACCCTGGGTCATGGGAGGGCCCAAAAATAATCTGTTGGCCCAATTTGGAGCACGAGCAAGACTATTAGTGGCCCCCAGAAAATGGTTATCACATTAGAAATGAATGGGACAGGCTGGAGGCTCCAGTGTTTTGCTGTAAAGCTCCAGAAATGTTTTGTGGGCTACGAAACTTCACCTGTTCATCAGCATGAGGGGAAGAGATAACGACTGAATTTTCATTTTTGAGTGAATTTATCCTTTTAAAATATGGGTGGCTCACCAATAATGTAACAACCATATGAGTTACTATAATAACCACGAGTCTCTGCGACTGTATGTAGAAGAAGCCGGTCAGAGACACAAGTTATAGCAATTCAAAACGCTTTCTTTTTTATAGCTATAGTTATCAAAAACTGACCAAGAATCTGAAAAGTTAATCCATTAAAGCTTCAGACTGCAGTAGATTTACAGATGTTCTTTAGCTTCAGCTGCCAATCATGTGCATTTCAGTCTCTGTGGGTGGATGAGTCTCACATATACGCACATCACAACACAACGTTTGACCTTTTGTACTGATAATTAAGTACATGCGTGTCCAAGCTGGGGAAATGTTACAACTGTCAGTCACCATCAACACTTTGTGTTAAGAGAAATGAATGCTACTTTTACATCCAGAAGTATAAATAGCTCTTAACGCTTGATAACTTAATTAAATCTAAGATGGAATAAAACAGAAACTACAGAAATGAAATGAAATATAATGTATCTTTATGGTCTGACAACAACACAGAAATTCGAGCGCTCTACTTGTGTGTGACGTATTATATAACTGCTATTTATTGTATAGGATAACTGTGTGTGTGTGTGTGTGTGTGTGTGTGTGTACAAAACACACATTACCTGTATGTCCCTGGCCCTCTCGTAGGCCTGGTAAGCCACCTTCTCCTCTATACTGGCCAGTTCCTGCTTCAGATTACTGGTTTCGTGCTGGTGGAGCTCCGTCAGGTCATTAAGCTGGTCCTCCAACCGCTCATACCTGACAGACGGGAACACACACACACACATAACACACACGCACACATACACACACACACGCACACACACGCACACACACATGTAGAGTAGGTGGAGGCAGAGAGCCAAGGAGAGAGGGAGAAACAATGCATAATTGAGAGTGTGTGTGGGCGACCAACAGTACAGCAGTTTAGCTACTACTTGCAACTAAGCTGCTGAAAACATTTGCCCTTGGTTGACTTAGCAACCGTCTGGGGGTTTGTGTGTGTGTGTGTGTGTGTGTGTGTGTGTGTGTAAGTGCTGCCATCTATTTTTGGTGTACAAAAGCTGGTAATAATGGCTCCTCTAAAACTGTCAAAAGCTCTTTAAACTTCAGCAGCAGATGTACAAACAGAATCTGCCCAGTTGGGAGCGTTACAGCGGGGTGAGGATTGTGGGATTTTTTTAGGATTTGAGACACCTGCAGCAGACGTATGAGTATCTGTTCTGTCTGCATCATGATGATATGTTGGAATATTTTTGGTTGTAGTAAATAGCTGATCTACATTTAAAATCCCGAACATCATAAAATGAAAACCTTCATCACTGGTTACAGTGCAGCCAAGCACTATGAGCTGTTCAACCAAAGACTAATTATTCCTTCTGGGAAGGTTTTCATGAGGACTTTAAGAGGCAGGAGGAGAGTTTTCCTTTCTTATCTC
The DNA here is from genome assembly GCF_900880675.1 of Sparus aurata. Lineage (NCBI taxonomy): Eukaryota > Metazoa > Chordata > Actinopteri > Spariformes > Sparidae > Sparus > Sparus aurata. The sequence continues at coordinate 20,795,148 of NC_044200.1, read as the reverse complement.
TCTAATCTTCCTTTCTCTTGAGTCGTGGCCTTCCTAGTTTGAATTAACTGATCTTTATTACAGCACAAATATTTATAAAGAGGCACTGAACGGATTTTATGAGTCAAATATTTACTTGAGACAGCGAGCAGCACTCAGCACGTGAACATGGCTGTTAAATGTGTTCTGTGGCTTTGGAAGATATTTATCACGTCTGAGAAAAGATCAACTGTACTCATGCTCAAAGTCACGTGGGAAGAATTATACTGTTGTAGGTCGTTGGCTGCAACCAATGACTCTTATGATTCTGTATTCATCTTCATGTTAATTTCTTGATTGGTTTGTAAAATGTAAGAAAAAAGCCAGAACAAATATCTTGAACTGGTGTCAAATTCATCTTGTTCTACTGATCACAATGATGTACATGATGTGCAGACTGATGGTGGTTGAGGGTTAAATGTGATTATGTTCTGGTCTGTGTGTGTCTCTTGGTTTAAATCTGATAGAATGTACGACAGTGTGTACTTTAAAGACTCTCTGTCCTCACACACTGAGGAGGGCAAAGCCTGAAACATCCATGTGATTAGTGTTGCTTCTAATTTAATAGAGTGCCGTTTAAATTTTTCTGTCGCTGGTCCGTGTGTCCTCTGTGGCAGAGTTCTGTGCTGTACCCACCTGTATCGCTCCTCCTGCATCATCTGTGTAAAGTAGCTGTAATCTCGTTTGAACTGTGTGTTCAGAGTCTCCATGTCGTCTGCCAGCTGCTGCTGAGCCTCCCTGATCTCTCGCACCATGTCCAGCACTTCCCCAATCCGCCCGTTGGAGTCCGACCTCGCTGGACCTCCTGAACCAGCCCCCGAGCCTCCGGCTGCGTTCCCATTTGAGTCCGCTGATGCAGACGTCCCTGTGGAGCACTCGTCGTCACTCTGGTACTTGCTCGCCTTGGCTACTGTGGTGGCGCTCCCGCTCAGACCCCTCGCGCCGCCCTCCACCTGCAGCCCCGAGCCCGCCTCCATGGAGCTCTTGAGGTGGGCGATGTTGTCTGCGCTGCCGAACTTGTTCCTGATGAGGTTGGCGAACTCCCGCGACTTGTTGAAGAAGAACGGCGGTGAGAGCGACACGCCGGGCCCAATTGTCTTCACTTTATCCAGCGCCGGGTGCCGCCCGGTGGTGCTGATGTCCTTCAGGCTTCCCTCCTTGCTGTGAGTCCCAGACTCCTTGCCGCTGCCATCTTTGTGGCTGTGCTTCCCGTTGGTCTCGCTGTCCTTCATGCGACGGTGGTACTGTTCCAGCTTCCTCTGCAGCCGGGCGATCGACTGCGCAGACTTCTGGTTCTTCTTCTCAAAGACCTGACGTATCCGTCCGACCTGCTGCTTGTCTGCATTGTTCACCAGCTTCAGGTACTCGGCGACATTCTGGTCACGAGCCGTCTGCTCCACCTTTATCTGCTCCGTCACCTGAAGGGAGATTGAAATGACAGAAATGAACACTGAATAAGTTTTCCTCTTCTTCTTTTTTCCCAAATCCAACCTGCTGAATGTAGCTCCTCCATTTTGTTTGGTCAAACTTCAGTTGCTAATATGATGTAATATCACGCAAAGTTCAAACATGACCTCACGAGTTACAGGCTGTCCACACCAAGAGTGATGTGACAATCTATCTTGGAGAAACAAAAAACAAACCTGAGGATAAAGATTCATAAAATTCTTCAAAGATGGGAGAAGTTAGAGGAATTCAACACTCTGTGACGAGAAATGTTATCTTTCGAAGACAAAAATATTCATATTTTCGCACGAGTCAACATCGATTAGAGACGTAAAGAGATGCCCTCTTTGAGTCTCTAATCATTAACTTCAGAGACCCCGTCAGCACAAAGACCATTTGGCAGTTTATGTGTAATTTGCAGCCTAATGTTTGTTATATAATGGTTTAATGAGTCGTGAATGTGTTTTAAAATGAGTTTACTTCATTAATCGAATCACTTTCAAAGTGATTCTCAAAATATTTTGGTCATTTGAGTTGTGGTGTTGCCTCCGCCATCTACTTATGTTAAGACAACATGTTCAAGTTATTGTTCTTCATATAATATGTAAAGTGGGGAAGCATTAGCTGTCGCTTGTGACCTTAAGTGACACCACTGAGCTGTTTTTCTATAAGAGGGTACTTGGTGTGTTTGTCTTGTACCCATGAAGGACGCACATGCACACATCCGTCTCACACTATTCCAGCGATGTGCAGATGGTGGTAACGCACCAGTAAACACAGCAAGGTGCCAATAAATGCAAGGAAGAGGAAAAGAACCAAGCTAGTAAACATCGGTGTCAACAATGCAGGTTATAAAACGTTTTTAAAAAAAGCTTTGCAAACATTTTACGAGAAAGCAAATGCATTCAACACTTTAGTTTGCAGGGCTCCAGGGTGCTGTAAGGAGCGACTGAACACTTAGTAACTTTAATAATTTGCTTCAGTACCGATTCAAACGTCCTCGATAACAATGCTGACAGTTAATCTCTGAATCCAGTGCAGCTCTGAGGCATCTTTGTGAGGAGTGCTGGGCTCAAACAAGAACAAAAAATAGTACTTAGCTCACTTTTTCATTGTTTTTTCATTGTTTTGCACGTATAACTCATTGGGTGCTGTAATTCATAACATTATCTTTTAATCGCCTTTTCATTTGGTTTCAGTTCTGGCTGCAAAAACATTTGGATGAAACACTAAATCAACTGAGAGTGATCAAACTAAATTGCATTGAACTCTAATCCTCCTATGATGGAAATAAATTTCCCTCTGAGAAACCTTTTTTAATAAAATATGAGACAACAAGGACGTTGATGAAAATGAATTAGAAGATTAGGTGAGATAGGAATTCTCATTAATACAGCAAATTAGTTTTAATATCTTTTTGATTGGTGTCTCTTGCATCAAAGCTGAAATCTAAACTGGAATCGGCTCGTTATTGGATTAGAGGACACAGCTCTACAATCTGAGCCAACCAGGTATTCAATTTAATCTCTAACCCCCGTGTGATGTTTGTTCAGAGTGTCCGCATGTTCACACGTCAAGTCAAACACGGTGAATCTACAAAGAGATCGAGCAGGAGGTGGCTCGTGTCTCCTCTGACCTTGAGGATCTTCTGCTGCAGGCTGTCGATACCCAGCGCTCCTTTGGTGAAATCCAGGCCGACTCCGTCATCGCCGACGCTGTCCACCACGTCGAGGTTGGACTCTGAGCCGCCGCGCCGGATGGGCACGGGGATGCTGAGGACATCGCAACTGCTGCGCTCTGCCTGTGGACACACAAGAATTCAACCCCGGGAAAATTATAAATTGTGAAAAAAGAAGGTTACATCTTAAAATGTCTTGTTTTATTCCAACAGTCGCCCCAAAATTATTTAGTTCACAGTGATAAACAACAAAGAAGAGAGCTGAGAGCCTGGAACTAAAGTGTGGTGACATTTTTTCATAATTCTTTGAGAAAAATATAATTTAAAAGGTTTGTTTTTGTCATGATCACTTTGTGCACTTTCATATATGCGAAGTATTTCATACAGTAATATGTATCAAAGATATTTATGTTGTGTCTATTTGCATGTTGCTGTCCAAAGCAAATTGAATTTCCCTGGTGGACAAAGAACATCTAATCATCCACAGTAATAACGTTAGCCCATCTGAGGGTCTTCCTGCGACTCTCCATCACATCTTTTGTTGCTCATGTGTGTATTCATTTGTATTATATGTCTGTGTCAAAACACATAAAAAAAGAGAAAGAAATGATTCATTGAAAACAAGAGTTTGGGGTGTGTTATGAGTGCAGCCAAAATTTCAGCCCAGGAGATGCATTACCTTTCAGAACGAGGCGTACCTATGATAATGATACCTGTGGTAATAACTGCTCGTGGGACTCTGAGAGGAGCAAAATGACATAATGCCTCATTCAACAACCTCAGAGACAAAATGACAGCTCTTCTGAAGTAAACTGAGGGAGTGTGAGTGTTACAGAAACTGAAGTGACAAAAAATATTTTCATGTTTTTCAGACACAAAGTTCTGCTCTGTAGAGGCTTTCAGACCGAACTGTGTGCCAACAGACTTCCTTTTGTCAAACAAACTCTCCATTCACTGGTTTAAATGACAATGAAAGGAAGCACATTGTCAAATTTAAGAAGCTGGATCTGGCAAATGTTTGATATTTCTGCTTGAAAAGCGACTGAAATAATTAACTGATTGTTGCAGCTCTGGTCTGTACAACATTTTATGGCAACCCTTCAAAGAGTTGTTGAGATATCACAGCCTGGACTACAGTGGTTGATTGTTGAGCCTGATTCCAAGGACGTCAAATAGCGACATTTGGGGTTGGTAAAGCATCTCGAGCAGCAACAAGAAAATTGAGGCAGGCGGCTGCAGAATCTCTGAAGATGTGAGACACTAACACGGCTTTTCTCCCCATTACAGTCTCCCTCTCTCTGTCTGTTTCCCTCTTGTTACATCTTTTATGTTGTTTTGCCTCCCTACGTCCGCCGTGCGTGGTTACGCTCTTGAAATCAGTCTTGTGATGATGGGAAGTCGCTGGCAATGACGCAAAATCTGAATAATCGATAATTCCACTCAAATGTATTTAAGATAAAGTAACAAGAGTAGAAATTATTTGTGTTAAAATGTAGGGAGTAAAAGTTGGCAGAAAGACAAATACTCAGGTAAAGTACAGACACCTGAAAAAGTACAGGAAAGATGTATTTGTATTTTGCTGTATTTGTACTATGTCTGCTAAACACACCACCAAGGTCTTATATCACATTTAGAAATTTCAGAATTAGGAAAAAAAAACTATACTCCTACATTCAGTGGCATACTGACAAGAAAAAACAAGGAGGTATAAAAAATATATTGCAAACAGAAAGAACAACTGTGACGTCAGAGGCTGCAGTCTGTGCAGGCATTCAGGCCAAAAACCTGCTGCACAATCCGGCACCATTGATATAAATCATCTAGTGTGTTTATATTGCCTTGTGAAAAAGCTCTTAGAAAGTTGAGCGGAGATATATATAAAAAAAAAACAGAATGAAAAGAGTAGTGAGTGCATATTCTTGAGAGTATTCTTGTGTTTGGACTGGAGGGAGGAGGAAGGAAGCAGCTGATGAGACAATAAATCTGTCTGAAGACTAGAAGTGGTCAGTTAGTGGAGCAGCGAGGAGCCCAGGGCTCCGAAAACAAACAGCCCCCAGCGCTTACCGCACTGAAAATCTACTCTCTATTGACAAAAGCAGACGATTATGTAAGGCAACCTAAAATATTAGTATGTGGTAACTCTTGTTGCCACGGCAGCGAAGCACACACAGACAGATGAAGCTCTACATCACACACACGCGAGCAAACTGCTGACATACCCTGAAGGCGTTTTTTTTTTTGGGCTGTATTCTTTTGCCTTTTTGTGACTGAATACATGACGCTTTAATTGTGCCTCTCAGCCTCATATGTCACGCGGAGTCCACAATCACCATCTACAGTAGTGAATAAAAGTTCTACAGCTTTGAATAGTTTGTAACTTGACGTGTTTTCTTAATAACCGAGAATCATTCATGTGAATTGAGCGTTCTGAATCAAACTGGACTTATTTCTACTCCTGAGTACAGATGGCTATTTCGTCAGAACGTCACACGTTCATCAGTCCAACCAGACGGCCAGAACTGCAGCCAGAGAAAAACCTGTGTTGTAAATAACGCTGATACAATCAACATTAAATAAAAATATCCAACACTTGCTCTCTGTCGCCTCAAAAACAGAAGATTTGTTTGGTTTATTCTATATGAAAAGATTATTTTTGGACTGCTGGGTAGACCAACAAAACAGTTTTTAAACTCTGATAGATTGATATGAGATTTTAACAATTTATAGCCATGAGGTTCAGGACTTTAACTATTAAATGCCAGATTCCCTAGAGACTTCATTTGTTCACTCTGCCGCAAAAGATCCTCACCGACGGCTGTAGCAAGGATCGGAGAAATATTGAGGTCATGAGTCCAAATTATCCCCCTAGAAATAATATACTAGCCACTAACAAGGTCTGTAACATTGGGTAGGATTAAATGTGTAAAATATCAAATCTCTCTTACCATTTTGTTTGTTTATTATTCAGTTCATTCATGGAGTATCTTCTGTTGTCTCCCTACATGCTCCTACAAGTCCCTTAATTCTCATTTTACTCATTTATCTTTGTGACTGAAATGTGACCCACTGATTTTACAGCTCGAAGTCTGTTTACAGTTCTTGGAGATTAAATGTCTGATAAATCAAATAGAATCTAAAAGGTCAAGTTAGAAAGAAGTGAGCGTAGCAGACCATTACGCTGCCCAAAGGTTTATGTTTTTCACAAAATCTCAACTTGAATTCATCAAATAAGTTGCCGGATGAACAAAAAACATAGTCTAGACATAGACAGAGTAAGAAATAATAAGTTTGACTCAAAATTATAATTCTGCCCTTCAAACTATGCGTTTGTTGTCTTTGTGTTTCTTTCATCATAATCCTTTTACGGCTTTGTCTCTGCTTCTCTGCCTAGAAGGCCAGCGTCCTGGAGTAGCCTTTTCTCTGTTAACATTGAAACTTTGCAAGTACCACTTAATGAAGCTGCCCACCGAGGATCCATGAGACATCTGTTTCTCAAACTAGACCCTCTAATGTACTTGTCCTCTTGCTCAGTTGTGCACCTTCAAACTATGCATTTGTTGTCTTTGTCTGTGTTCATAATCCTTTTACAGCTTTGTCTTTGCTTCTCTGCCTAGAAGGCCAGCGTCCTGGAGTAGCCTTTTCTCTGTTGACATTGAAACTTTGCAAGTACCACTTAATGAAGCTGCCCACCGAGGATCCATGAGACATCTCTTTCTCAGACTAGACCCTCTAATGTACTTGTCCTCTTGCTCAGTTGTGCACCTGGGCCTTCCATAACTCTTCCTATTGTAGTCTGAGAACTTTTGTGCTGTTCTTTTAACAGAGGAGTACACACCGTTTTATGAGACCTTTAGTTTCCTGGCAGTTTCTCACATGGAATAGCCTTTATTTATCAGAATAGACCGACCAGTTTCAGAATAAAGGTCTTTTTTCTGGCCATTTTGAGAATTGAATTGAACCCACAAATGCTGATGCCTAAGGAAAGTGTGCCCTTGGACCACAGAAGAGATGCTTGATGATGTGCTTTAGATGTTCCATTAAAAATAATCTATTTCCAACTGCGAAAAAAGTGCTTTTATTCTTCTAAAAAAATAAGGACGTTTGTGTATGTTGTGAATCACTGTTGGCCTGTTGGTACTGAATCTGTCAGGCATGTATACACACATCTACACTGTATTTCATATCAATTAGATGCATCGATTTTAATCCTCGATCCTTTTTTTATGTCCATAATGAGTCAGACAATGTTACAGATAACTGAGAGGACTAAGACTAAGATAAATTAATAACAACACCTGATTTAGTCATTATTTATTGCAGTGTGAGTTATTGAAAAGTCTCAAATCACTGTATCATCGCCGTAATGAATTAAACAATAAACCTCCTGCTTTGTACTCTCATTCACAAAAAACAAAACAAAAACACAACCTTGAATTCAGCTGGATCAGACTCAAGGTTGTGTGTTTGTAAAACATTTGTGGCCAGATCACGCTTTGCATTTGCACAAATCAACATTTTTGCCTTCGCCTCCTTTTCCTGCCTCTGACACACAAACAGCCTGGTCATAAATCAGCCGGCTGCCGGAGATTCAAGTGTTTGAACACGCAGCCTCGAACTCAGCAGTCCAAACACGTATCGAACATACACTGGAAACTAGGTCTGAGGGTGAGAGTGGGGGAATTATTAACATGTGAACACATAGAGGCACCATATGTCTCAGAGGACACACGTGTCTGTTTTACTGAGCAAATATCTGGCCACTACCGGCCCTATGACCCCGGACTGCACTGAGGCCATTTAGATTATCATACAGATGGGTGGACACACAGCCAAAACACACAAACACAGCAGGGCATTCGTCCACAGAGATACAGGGGGGAGATTCGGATATCCACGTGTCAGAAACTAGACAATCCTACTCGTAGGAATTAAAAATGTATGAGAATTCAGAATGTACTTCTTTAAAAAAGGACAAACGGGCTTCAATCCTTCTCCTTGGAGGGAACTACTGGTCTTAACACTGACTGGGAAAGGCTGATTCTGTTTTTACACATTTCTTGTTTAGAGATGAGCAGACACACACACACACACACACACACACACACACAAGCTGCAGGTAGGAGAGAAATCCCTCCCACACAAGACCATCACTGAAGTCTATGGTCCTTTTAACTTCGTTGTTGCAGAAGGAGCAGCGTCCTGCTTTTCTAGGAACACATAACAGGCTACTTATTATAAATTCATGAGTTTATAACAAGCGCTGTGTCTTTTTTCCACTTCAAGAACTGGTTTAATTGTTAAATTGTCATAACATCTGCTGCTTCCTTGGTTGAAATCTAATCTACTCTTTGGTGTTTTGTTTCTTTCAAGGTAGAATGATCTTCTCAAGTTTACAGACATAAATACATTAATACTCCATTAGTCGATATATTAAATTGCTAATCAACTGCTTTAGTACTCATTTAGCCATTCATCAACCACGACTTGTCAAATATGACTGATCTGCTCAATGCAATCCACCATATATTTCTTGTGACATTTTACAAAAAAACGTGTAAAGTAAAAGGATCAGGGGAAAACTGAAGTCAGTGGATACATGATTTGTGAACCATGAAGGTCTGCATATGTCAAACCATCTGGTAGATGTTGAGATATTTCAGACCGCCATGCTGTTATCTATATTACCTAAAACTAACAGTCAAATGCATAAACTACTGCAAACTGAACAAAACATCAACATGTAAGCATATGAGATGAGGCAGATATAGTTTGTGTGTCTGTGCGTTGGCGTGTGATGTGCATTGGCAAGACTAAAGACTGGAGAGGAAGGAAGCTTGTGGTGTGTACTGTATGTGAAACAGACAGAGTGAGCCAACAAGTAATACTCCACCTCCCACCAGGACGGCTCATTGATGGAGCTGGGAGTAGGGACCTTTCCCACAGGGAGATGACAGCCTGGCAGAAACATGCAGGAAAATGCTGAGGGAAACCTTTCTTTTGTTGCTGCATCCGATCCATCAATCTATTTCCCACTAACACGAGCCAGAGGTGGACACAAATCAGACGCAAGTAATCTGTGAACTTGAGTCCCTCAAGAACAACACAATCATCCTCTTCAGCCAGCCGGTGTGATTTCGTCAATAGTGAGAGGTGAGTCTCAACATTTTGTCAGAAACCAATCAGCATCTGTTCGAGGGGTTGAGGGATGAAGAAATCGATCCACAACACCAGTCCATCAAGTCAAGGCCGTTGATAGGAACCGTAAAATCTATAAACAATTTATAAGAAAAGCATCGAGAAAATAATCTTCAGATTTACTGATATAAAAATGATTTAGTTGCAGCCCTACCACAGAAAATAAACCAGCTGTGCTTTATATTATTTTCCAACTAAATTCAATTTAAAATCAACAATCAAAAAAGCCAAACATTTGCTGATGAAAACCTCATTATTATGTTCTGTCAATAGACGATTAAATGATTAATCAAGTAATCAAATAAGTACATAGCATGTGGGCACAAAATTAGCACAAGCACCAGCCAAATCCTGGTAAAATATGCAAATGGATGGTAGATTTGCTTCACTCATCAGCTAAAGAAACATTAACAATGGTTATCAAACGATGACAGAAGTTAATATTGCACCTTGCATAGTGTACATAAATAAAGAAATGAGTATTCATAAGCAGTAATAAGTATACATAAATAAAGAAATGGGTCTCTTACTAACTAAAGAACCAGATAAATGAAAAGGAAGCAAAATATGTCAAGCATAAAAATGTATTTAACACATGATTTCTTTGGTATCTCTGTGCAGAGATCTTCCCACATTAGTGGGCTCGAGCTCAGCATGGAGCCACACAGTGTCTGAACCAGCACACCAGATTAGTGGGCTGAATTAAACTGGTGTGTGTTTGAGTGTTTGGGAGGAGATAATGGGATTGGGTGAAGCCAGATCAAGAGATTTAGTGGAGGCGATGTAGCTTCTTAGCCAGTGACATGAAGCTACAAACATCACCACAGAGATGACACGAAGCTGCCTCGGACGTGGATAGAGGCTGAGTAGAAATGCGTATTTGGACGCCGTGAAGACAGTTTCAAAGTTGACATGCAAATTAACCATAGCAGCAATCCTCATGCATGATGCAGCATTAGGGGAACCATGAACCACAAAGTCCAACTGCGAAAACATGTTGTGAACTTTGGAGTCTACAGCCATGCTAGCAGTTGTGTTGCCGTTGAGATATTTGAGTTTGGACTGACAGACCGACGTCCATGCCATCAGTCCTTTACTCTGCCCTGAAAGTCTTTTGCCTCTGCTCTGTCTATAAGTGTACAATTACCCTCTCAAACAGTACCTCTTACTAGCTAACATCACAGAATATACAGCAGCCCTTTGAACAAATATGGAGATGCGCTCAGACAATTTAGATACTCAGGTTTTGAAAGGCTAAAACCGGCAAACTCTGTGCCAAGGCCACTCTGTTCCAACAAACTTGTGGATAACACAGATGAGTATGCCTGGTAATTTATGATTGTACTTCCTGAGGGCAGCAGAAAGCGGCTCATACATTAAGATGAAACATTGTGCTGCCAAAAAAATCGGGTACCTGTTATACAAACCGCTGCATCCGGAATTGAATTCAAATCTATTCAACGAGCGAGAGACTGAAATGTTGAGAGGGGGTTTTGTGCAGGCTGATGACTAAAACTAAACAAAATGGGTAAAAGATTGTTTGTGCCGCATTAATCATAAATGAAACGCAGACTCATACTGAGTTTTAAGAGTGCTATTCATCATCGAGATTACACTCTGCACTACGTGGGCCACTAAACACCGAGCCGCACAATTTCCACATATTGTTGTTCTTTTTTCTTAGCTTCTACATCACCACAGTCTTTCCGTCTCCACAGCTGTGATTTGAGTGTTCAGAACTCCTCTTATCTCCTCAGGCGACTTCAATAAAACTAATTTTAATTAACAAGCAAAGTAACTTCAGATATTCCAGTCTCCAATTGAAGCAAAACTTCTGAGTACCTTTATACTGCATGATTTTTTAATAAGTGAAATGATTGAATGAACAATATAATGCATATTTGATGTGCTATTGTCCCATTTAATTATGATTTTACTTGAGCCAGGACGGATGGAACAAAATTACAACTAGCTTGGATTCTGTGACAGAATATGTTCTGGTTGTGTTCATTTTAACTGTTCTCATGTTTTAAAATGTATTCCAATCACGTGCAGAGAGAGAAAAGAGTTGTGAGTTCACCTATGAAAAAAAAAAAGGATGGCATAAGGTGAAATGAGACATTCAGCTCATATGAATTGGACTGGAGAGCTTCCTGCCCGGAGGGGATCAGCCGTGACTTTGCGACCAGAAATAGGAGCCTCCTGTGGGGAAGAGGAGCTGGCAGACAGACACACCTCCCCATGGGAGGGCTCCAGAGGTACAACACAGAGACTACCCAGAGAATACATGGGGAGCAAAACAGTCACAGAACACACACAAAATGGAAAATGGGCTACAATACACATAGGGAAAGTCGAGGAAATATTCATTGCTGTGACCAGAAGTTTGACCCCTTGAGGTGAAACCAGAAGAAATCGTTTTTATCCTCACTGACTCTTTCCTTTTCTGATCTAATGGTTCTGGTTTAATGATAGGGGTTGCTGTACGCTGTACAGATGGTAAAGACTGGACTATACATCATGCTTTTTGTTAAACACATGATAATCACTAATATACTTGATGATACGCGTGGTTGAGACTCAGCAAAACAGGGAAATCCATAAGCTGTGAGATTTTAAAAAAGCGTGTGAGCCAAAGAAATCCATGTGTTTGTGTTGACAAAATCGCCTTTGCTCTACCCTCAGAAATCAGCGACGCACGCACGCGCGCGCGCACACACGCACGCACGCACGCACGCACGCACGCACGCACGCACGCACGCACGCACGCACGCACACACGCACACACACACACACACACACACACACACACACACACACACACACACACACACACACACCAAACCCAAGGTGGGGCAGAAGGGAAGTAAACAGTGTGAGCCTGATTACTGTGTCGCTGCATTAGTTGAAAAAACGATGTCAAGTCCGAACACGCTGCCCTCGGCACACACGCACACACCCACACACACTGAACTCTTGGCGAGCTGAACAGGACACGTCCACAATATCCAGAGGCTAAGACGCACATAACTCAACATCTCCGTCCAAAGGGTGACGACACACCAGACCACGCTGCAGGCTGCACCGAGTTGCCGAGTTGTTTAACGTATCTTTTATCACTTTATTTGACAATCATTAACAAATTACGTTGGCACTTTGTTTGAAAATTGTAATTCAAAACACCAAAGTGCTTCTTTCAAGTCACTGCTGCTGGTTGCTGCACATGTTCAATCGTACTCCTAAAGCCACTTTATATGATTCAATATCACTTCAATTACGTGCCAAGTTATTATTCCGTCTCATCTCAATTACTTCTGTAGTAAAACTCACAGATGCACCAACACTCAGTGAGCTGGTGATAAAGACACTAGAGAATTAATGGAAAGTATATGAAAGCATTTAGCAGAACTGAACAATGAAATTAATGTGCAAAACAGTAAAATTAATTTAAAAAAGGCATTATTACTGAAGGAGGATTTAATTTAAGGAGGGCTGTATTAACAATTTGACTGTCTTGCTTTATATGCTTAATAGCACATTTGATTTGCTGGTTATTTAACTGATCCAGAGTTTATAACTTTTGCAGTTTCTCCTTCATCCCTCATAGAATACTACAGAGGAACAACAGGCACCTAAATCAAGAGGAGTGTCACTTGTTGTGTGATCCGTATAAAAACCCGATGATAGAGGGTGTGACTCCTGACTGGCCAGAGGAATGATGACTAAAAGGTAAACAGGCACAGGTGCTTTACTATATTAAAAAACAGAAAAGGGAATTAACATCTGGGAGAGGGAATCAAAAGCTCTAACCTCACTTAACTGTATGAAATGTGCATTACACTGAGTGCTTTGACACTTCTGACGTGTGCAATATGTTTGCTGTGAGATAAGACATAAAAAGCATCAACATTTCTTGCCGTGCTCTGTAGTTCCTCAGACTGACATGTTTATGCAGCACTAAAGTGTCATAGTGTTGCATTGACATGGCCTAGGAAAACCCCCCAGAGCCTCATTAACTAAACACAGATGGAGGGATGAGGGACGAGGGAGGAGAGCACGCCCTCGTCCTCTCCTCATTTATTCCCCTTTATACTGGCTGTAAATTTAAACTGTGATCAGTTAAGATGCACCCAGAGGAAATATGTCTGGGGACTACTGGTGCACACTCACACAGCAAAGATGAAATGCATGGATATGAGAATGTTTTGAGTCAGTCAAGGTGCTGCATGAGCTAAAAACCTGCTTGATTTTCAGCTGCATGCAGAGAAAAGGGAGCTCTTCAACAGTTAAATTATTCAGACTAAGATCTACAGAAAGAGTCATTCAAACAAAAGAACAAACTAGCCTGATATATTGAAATGAATATGACCTAGTATCTACAGCCATGCTCACAGCTCTGTGAGGCTGAGGATAGTCTCAGCGTGTTATTGTGCTGCTCATTAATCATCATCCCTGCACCATCGTAACATTGTGATTTGAAAGGCGCTACACCAGGGAGCACAGAAATGAGTCTGTCCCCTCAGAGTTACTGCGAGGCAGAGCTGTTGGTGTCTTTAACGCGCGGGAGAGAAAATGAGAAGAAGTATGAACGTCTCCATGTCCTGTTTATTATCTCCTTATTAACCTGCCCACTTAGGTAAACCCAAGACGCAGTGTTCCTTTTCTGTGGACTGCTGTTAGCGAGTTTTTCACATTCCTGCTGTTGTGATTTCCTTTTTGTTGTAGCTTAGCTTCTTCAACTTAGCAAGCCAGCTAACTTTGCTGTAACCTTCTAAAGAGGAACACAGCCAAGTAACAGACGTGAGGTCCGGAGATGAAGACTTGACACAGGGATTAACTGTATGTCAGATGCTCACCAGGCAGGATGAGAGCTAATCTGAGTCTCTTTGCTGGTGAGGGCCAAGAAGATTCTCTGCTGTGCGAGACAGTTGGGGGCTGCCGTCAGAGCGTCAGTGGGAAACAGCAGTGACTAATGAGGGCTAATGAGCAACTCTGAGGGGACACACCACTTCAAGTTCAGAGTCACATTCTGTATTAACAACCCTCCCCTACCAAAGATGTTATCGTCCACTGCAGTGGCTCAGTGTGGACATCAAAATGCTTCAAATTGGTAGAAACTGTGAACTCCAACATCACCATATTTTAATTTGGAACAAAATTCTGCGCTAAGATTTTTTGCAATCCTTTCAAAAGTGTTTGATGCATGCAACGGATGAAAAGTCATGGAATCGGCAAAGTCAGTCTCTGGAAACCAAGAATATGTGTACCCCATCTTGTGCCAAATGATCTAGATCAGAGTGGATAAACCGACCAACCATTGCTTCCATACAGCCAAACCTCTCATGTGGCCTAAAACGGTGGTACATGAATGTGCTTCGCATTGCATTTTGTTCTTCAAACCACACTGTGCACAAACTCCACTGCTCTCTACTTGTCTCTACTCTCCAGCACTGAGAGAGAAGGATTAGAGTTGATGAAAGCCTTTTGCAGCATTATAAAGCATGAAGCCGGCGCTATCAAAGCAGAACACAAAACGTGATCTGCTTAGAAATTATGCTCAATGTTAAAGAGAGTGTGCAGCTGCCAATCTTCAGTAATTTTGGTTTTGTTTGTTTGTAGTAATTAAGATAATGTCTCTGAATGAATGATGTTAATGATATTTAATGACAAAGTGCTATGTTGAGAGAAACATTTCCTACATTTCAAGGGATTATTCAACATTGCTGTTGCACAAGCCTAAATAAACATTATGTAGAGCTATTTAGGAGTCCATTTTCAGCAAAGCATAGAGGAGAATTAAAGAGGAAAGCTCTTTGGGGATGAACACTGTGAGGTGATTCAGTCAACTGCGTTTCCCTGTTGACCACACGAGAGGGAAACTATGTAATACAGTGAATCGATAAATCACACTCCAGTGAGGAACAGAGTGGATATCGAGTTAAAGATCAATGAGCGGTTGGCAATCCATTTACTATCTAGGGAGCTCAGCTTCAGCTAATGACTTGGTATTACAAAATCTAACCACACACAAACACAGAGCCTTAAATCTGAGCACAGCATGTACAACACGAGCTAAATGAAGGTTTATCAGTGTGTGAGATAATTCTGCAAAATCTGCAGCAAATGTATGTTTGTATATGACCTGCTTTACACACATGCATGCAAAAAAAAAAGTTGTAATCCCTCCACTTCTCTCTCTGCCCCTCTTGTAATCTGAGATTTTTAATCTCTGCTTTCCAGAGCAAAGATTACCCAGCAGCCTTCACTCTCATTCAAGCAGGGACCTAAAATGCTCTGGAGGATGGAAAAAAAAAAAAAAAGCGGATACAGATGTGTGAGGGTGTAATCTTGAGAATACGACTGAAATAGTGGAAGAGATTCAAAGGGCGTGGAAGCGAAAGTGATGGAGACACGGAGTGACGGAGAAGAAGAGAGTGGGAGTGAAAAAGAGAGAAAATCCTGCTGGAACATGGCGAGGTCAGTGTTTGAACTCCACAGGTGGACCAGCACAATCCGATTAGAGATAGAGTACTCAAACGGGTTCGGGTCAGAGTTTATAGTGTGGCCTTTAACGGAACATTTGGCCATTTTAGATTTCTATTAAAATGTAAAGTCTAGTCAGCTGGACTTAGCCTAGTTTACACGACCTCTTAACATACTGACATAAATTTGGATGAATAGATGGATGACTCCTTTTATGACCCATCCTTCAGGAGATTACTCAGAAACATTAATCGACGAAAAAACAAAGATTATGACATTTTTACACAGCACCAGCTAACAGCACAATATCCAACAGGGGTGCCTTACTTTAATACTTATATAAACCAAAACTACAAATGTAAACTAACTGGGGCTGCAACTAATCACTATCGTTATCAGTTCATCTGGACATTGATGAATCAATATATCGTATTGTCTGTAAAATGTCAGAAAACATCCCATCAATCAACAACACAAGAGGCAAAATTATTCTGTTGATCATTATATACACGACAAAGAAAGGCAGGAAATTCTCATATTTGAGAAAAAGAAACCAGCAAATGTTCACGTTAAGTTAAATAATACAATCTCAAAATCAATTAATTATTACAACATTTGCAAAATAAGTTTCCAATCAACTAATCAAAGCAGCTGAAGAACAAACTGGTCCCAAACAAAAAAAACATATAAATCATTTCATATCAGAAAACACATTTATTTCCTGATTCCTCACTCATAAATAACAATGTTTAAAATTCACATAAAGTATGAAGTTTTTTACATCTCCAAGCTTCAGGAACATACTAAAGGAAATACAAAAACATTGATGTAAAGGTATATAACCTGTTTTAAACGTCATGTCAAGACGCCCGCTGACCCTTTGTCTGAGATTCTTCGCCTACATCAAGTTTGTTTTCTTCTGTCTGTCAGGAGACGTCACGGGAGCGCTCGCCAGCTCCTGACATGATTATTTATTTATTGCAGGGCTGTTTGAGCCATGTGTGCCTCGTGACCCGGGAACTGTCAATCAGATTCAATATCAATCTAGAGAGGAGTGTCAGTGTGGAACTATTGTACCTTCAGCTCCCACATGAACTAATACAAATGTTAAAATAGATTTTTTTTAACCAAAGAAACAAGTAAGTGGCACTGTATATCTACTGAGAAGAAGAGCAACTCTTTCTTTAAATGTTAAGTGCTTCACTCCTTTCAGTCAATGACGCACACAGTTTGCTTAATTACTTTTTCATGCTACTCTGCAGCTCCGTCGCAGCACTCAGTGTTAAGACCAGCTTCAGGTCTGCTTTTAGAGCTAAAGAAAAAAAAAAAAGACAGGTGAGAAAAATCTGTCTTTTGCGTCCCAGTCAGCCAGCAGCATCACTGAGAGCCGTCGACCACTAATATCAATCAGTGCTCAACTAAAACAAGTTACTGTGCTGTTGGAAAATCACTGGGAGCTGCTGGAAGTATTTTTTTTAAACTTAAACAGGGAACAAAAGCAGATCACTACTAAACAGGACAAACCCTGCATCCCAATTCCACACTGCAAACTAACTGTACTCCGTAAACACCTCATGGGTATCTTTATGGTACATTTCATTTTTACTTTACATTGCTATGAGTAGCCATCCAGTTTCCTTTGTGGGATGCATTCTGGGAGAATACAAAAATTACTCTCAAAAGTCAGAGGAACACATTCGCCTACATTCAACACCTCTACAAAGAGACGCTCCATTTTTGGACGCCTGATTCAGAACACAGCACTGCTCTGCACTCGAAACACACACACGCTGACACACCACTGTACTCACTAGACTTGAACACAATGAAATGTTGGCATGAGTACAAGCTGGAGCTCTGTTGATAGTAACTTTGAAATGTGTCCACGCAGTCTGAGTGACCCTGTGTTCTTCTGTCAACAGACAACCGCATGCAAACACTCTCTGTGAATTACATAACAGTGACAGGCAGCTGTGAGTGTGCAGGGACTCTATATATGTGTGCAGCCAGTGCTGCAACAAAATTTTTCTTATAGGAAAATCAATAAATTATTTAGCCTGTAAAATGTCAGAGAATGATGAAAAATGCAAGAAATCACAAATTCCCAGAGTCCAAACTGATGCCTAGAACATCTGATTGCAAGTATAAAACAAAAAATCTTCATGCCCTCCTTAAAACAATCTTTTACAACATTTAGTGCATGTACAACCCCACTTTGTTAGTTAAACAGCTCTAAATCTAGGTGCAAAGTAAGGCGTTACTCTCTTCATTAGTCATGGGTGTGTTTTGGGCCTGACTGCCACTCATTTTAAATAGAAAATGTTCAAGTATATATGCTACTTACCCCATGTCTCGCCTGCAAGCGTGTCAGACGTCTTTTTCACTTGCACGTCTCACGCAACAGACCGTCTCATTATGAACCATGCAGCTGTCTTCACCAGCTCCTTCAGGCTCACATTACAATTCTGTCTCACAGACATAAAACCAACCTGATGTGTAAACGGCTGTAAATGTGAGGTTGATGTCCACTAAAGAGGCACTGGATAAATATTTATCTACATTTTGCAACCTAGGTGGAGCAGAGTGTGCTGGTGTTCGTCATTCCACAGACTCTCCTTTCACTTTTGCCCAGCAGCTGTGAAGCATGACACAGGAACTTCTTAGGGAGGAGCTGCAGAGTTTATTAATGTGTAAACTCTAACCTACATTGCACATTAGCTGCCGCAGAACAACTTCACCTCCACCCTTTTCCTCCGCTCCCATCGCCAACACTTTGTGCTCTGAGTGCAATAAGCCATGCTACTCTTGTAACACAATCATATGCATCAGTGTTGATGGAAAAATAAATGAGGAATAATCAAATGCATCAAAGGAAAGCTGCACAACAGAAGAACAGAAGTGTCGCTGCTCCTTTACGCTTTGAAATTCACAGACGAGATGAAACGGGTATAAACGGACGCTTAGGTTCTCGTGAATGTTGTCGTCACATGAGCGCACTTCTGACGTGACGTCTAGACACGGGGTTGCACAACGTGGGCGCCAAGTGTGAAAGTGACAACTGTGTCGGTCAGAAACTGGCAATGACACTTCTGCTCGGACCTTAATGTTGTAGAGAATAAATGGCCACAATGTAACAACAACAACGATTGTCTAACTGATTAATCATATATTCATCTCAGCTTCAAGCGCGTCTGTGCTGTGCTGCAGGCTAACCAAATGTTTCACAGTTTCAGGGTAGAAACACGAGCCGAGCCACACATTTCCACATTAATGTGTCAATTACACTCCTGACTAATTATAGCAGGTTGTGATGACTATGCAGAGGCTGCACTGTTGAGTTTGAGTGGCTTGAAAATAAAACACCAGAGCGGCTGAACCAAATTTAGGCCGCTAGCTAAATACATCTGCTCACAGAGTGTAATAATTGGCAATGAATCAGCTTTATATGATATGACTACGGGGAAAGCGGCTGCGTGTGTGTTTGCCCCACACAGGATCTCTTTGATGGGCAGGGTATTTGTGCGTTCGTTAATACACACCCTGTTACTCACACACCCGGCATCACTGCTGGTGTGTGCCTATTCACTGTCAGCTTATCCCACTCAAATCCTAATCCAAAACACAGAGAGAAAGAGGCAGAGACATAAACCTGTGTAACTACATGTGAAATAATTCACATTTCTCAGATTGCCTCTCTTGTTGCACTCCTGCCTCCTCTCTGGTCACATCCTCCCTCATTTTAATACGTGCGAGGGTAGTTTTTTTCCAGGATGCCGCGCAGATTCCACCAGTTGCCCCGACAACGGACGCGACTGAGTTGATTGCACCTCGCCGTAATAGCCAATGAAGCGAGTCGAAGGCGAGGACCATCAGTCACCTCCCATTCAACAACATTCACTCCTCCCATTCTGCTCCCTCTCAATGGCCAAACAATGGCTGTAGCTTAGCTCATCACTGTGATTTGTGGTGCTGATGGGGGACTTTGTGTGTGTGTGTGTGTGTGTGTGTGTGTGTGTGTGTGTGTGTGTGTGTGTGTGTGTGTGTGTGTGTGTGTGTGCGCACTTGCCCATAGGCCAACTGCAAAAACTGGTTTCCTGTATCCTTCAGAAGCGAGCAAAACAACAAGCCCTGACCTGCTGGGTATAATCAAATGTTTGTTGTTAAGGGCAATAAGTATCAACACCCGAGGCCAGGAACACATGAGCTACATCTCTTTTCTTTTTTCTATCTATGGTCTCTTGTTCACGAGAGAACATTGTGATAATATAGTCTTAAATGAGCCACTTCTAATGGTTTTATGAGAGATTACGAAACAGAAAGTAAACTTAAGCTCATTTTCATTATCAAGGGCGAGTGCCTATGATTCAATGAAAAAGAAAAATAAGAAGACAAACACCTAATGTGTGATTTTATGGGATGTTTTCTCCTGGCTTATGTCTGAAGGATTAGAAGACACTAAAAATAAAGGCAGAGAGCAGAGCCTGTTCCTGCCTTTGTTGAGTTTGTTGTGCCAGCCAGCAGTAAAGTGAGCAGCAACTTAGTCTTTTTTTTTTAACATAATTCACTGATCTCTTCAATCTTTTTTTGAGCAACCCTATGATCATTTAGTCTACTATTTGTCAGAAAATACTGAAAAATAACCAAAGCCTTGAAACATAACGTTCCAAGGCTTCTCTACAAGTCTTGTATTTGTACATTTTCAGTTAACAGTGATGTAGAAGAGAGAAAAGGAGCAGATCATCACATTTTAGATGCAGGAACCAAAGAACATTTTGCATATTTGTTTGATAAATTACTTTATTTATGTAGAACTGAAGCAATTAGTCGACCAAAACAAAAATAGTCATTAACAAGTTTAGATCTTCAGCTCTTCTTTCTCTTATCCAATTGTAAATTAACTATTAGTTAGTTAGTTGGACTAAGCTCAATGTTTTTAGATGTCACCTTGAACTGTCTGAATTGAATTTCTGACATTCTTTAGAGTGGAAATCTGTTCAACAGTTTTTGTGCAATCCTGCTGTCAAACCAACTAACCACAGGTGAAAACACAACCTCCTCAGCACAGGTAATAACTGTGCTAGAAGATAGCGGTGTCACAATATCAGATTTAACAGAAGAATTCACAGTACGATATTGTCGTGCAACTAGAGCGTCTATTTCTTGTCTGTTTTCTTCTTTGACGTGATTTTGTCCGGCAGTCGTATCCACACACATTGTGGTGGTAACTTATCACTGCGTCTTCTTCTTTTTTCCGCTTTATACTACAAGACTGTATCTGAAAGTGAAGATAATCCATCACATCCACTCATGTTTGCCACAAGGTGGGATAAAGGATCATGCACAGTGAGATTGTTTGTTTTTTCTGGATATCCATTGATCTCACACAGAGGTCTGGTGAGGAACGTCTCCTCAGGGTGGATTACAAAGTCTCTGCACGCAGCATTTCTCAACAAAAACAAACTAAACGCATGAACAGCCCGTAACCTGGCTTGACTGATGGCTGAGACGTACTATTTCAGTCATAAACAATCCCTCTTATCTTTTTGCCAAGAAAATGGAATTAGACCTTGGGCAAGGTAGAAGCCTCTTTACTGACATGAATGTAAAGAAGAAGAAAAAATATCTACAAAAACACACTGCTGCCCAGAGGGGATACTGTCAGGAGCTCAGAGGAGGAAACACACCCTCATCCTCATCCTCCTCTTTCCTCAACATCAAACACACAAACATAAACACACACTCACAAACACACACATACAGGGCAAAATCTTCCCCTGCGGTAGTGATATAGTGACAGAGAAAAGGCTCCTCAGTGCATTAATTATACACCACAACCCCCCTGCACACACACTGTTTAGGCATATGCAAACACACGGGACCGAGCTGACCTTTAAGATCCATCCACTTTGGTATTTCGATATACCAAGTCAACTCCGGTGCTTCTACCTGCCTGAACAAATCAATTTCCTCACTGATATCAGTCGCATTCCTTCCTCATCGCCGAGGAGGTAAACTCGGCAGGTCTGCTGTATCTGTGTGGCTGGAGGAACTGGCCCGTGAACACACACGCTGCAAAACAAGTCTCTGTAGCTGTTGATCCTTTAAGAAGACCACGGCCTCTTGAACTGAAGAGATGCCGGGGAAATGCCAAATGTTTGAGAGTGCATCAGAATCAGAATACTTTATTAATCCCCGGGGAGAAACTGTTGTTGTTCCAATGCTCTGTAGATATACAGCATGAAGTACTGCACGATGTAGAGACGCATTTTTCTCCCAGCTGTTTCAAATTTAGGCCTCCAGCAACGAAAAACAAATCAATAATCTAACAAAAGGACATTTATTATTTTGATAAACGAATAGTTATTTCAGTCATCAAGCAAAAAACATTGTAATCAAACATTTGCAGGTTCACTTAAATGTGAGGATTTGCTGCTTTTCCTCATACTTTATGACAGTAAATGAAGAGTCTATAGATTATGGAGTGTTGTTTTGACAACGAATTCTCTGTTCTAAATTGAAAACAGCTGAGAAAAACTGAGACATAATGAAATCCACCAGTGAAGAGAAAAAGAGAGTGTTACAGTGGAAACACTTTCTGCAAGCTTTAGTGTTGCTCCAAACTTCAGTAAATTGATATACTACTCCCTACTGCCTCTGCCACAGACACTAGACTTTCCAGCTACTGTCTGGAAAATGTGCTTGAGGAAAATGACTAATTCTACAGCAACTACCGCTCAGGTGCCCTTTGGCAAGGATCCTCATCCTGCACCAACAAAGCTGCTCAGCAGTAAAATGTTTGTACTGGTCAGCTCCCAGGTGTGAATGCGAAGCATCGCTGGAAAGATGCTCAGTCGACACTCTCGTAAGTATCCCCCGAGTGTTGTCAAATAAGGGTTAACAACCGAGGACGGGATGGTCTGCCTCCAGTCACTGAACAGCTCATAAAGATGTCATGGGATGAAAAATGCCTAAGTGCATTATCTCGTGTACCTGGGTGTACAGATGCCTCACACGATGTGTAAGTGCTGTATCATGACCTGGATGACTGAGAGCCTTCAACGTCTCAGAGATACTTTTCAAAGGTGTGTATGTGGGTGTCTCAGCTGGCAGAACATGCTGTTCCCATCTCTCTACAGATTGTGGGGGCCTGAGTGTCTCTCTTAACAATTACATTCAAATTAACTGAAGAGGAAAATGGGATTTTTACCTAATTTTGTGGAACCGTTAAAATGGGGTTCAGTAATGGGCCAGTGCACCACTATGGCGGACCAAAACTGCAAAAATCAAGACAAGTAAATGATTTAATAAATACATGTGCTATTAAATACACCAAGGATGAAAATATAAAAAAAATTGGCACAACTGATTAGTCGATCTGATCAGTACAGGTGTTTGTTGTGTCCATTTACCAATAAATTAATTTAAAAATGAGCTTCTTTGGCTCTGATGAAGGATCCTCACAAACCTGTGATCTCACTCAATGTCCCGTTTACAACACTGATTGATTGGTTTACACATCACAAGTAATTGGCTATTAACACTGAATAATCTGAATCTGCACAGTAACTAGTGACTAAAATTATCAAATAAATATAGAGGAGAAGTATAAAGATGTAGGAAACTGACATTACTAGTACATTAGATTTTCTTTTTTTGATTAAATAAATGTCTGTCAGCCCCTTGTGTGATAATAATGCAGAAATTAACACAAAAGTTAAGAAATACAGAAGCGAATTAAAACAGAAACATCAATTAATGTCACATATATAAATGAATCAATGCTTACATTTATTTTCTGATATAACTTTGGTGCATGTGATGGCATATTGATTCATTTATGGGCAGTTTATTGATTTCTGATTTTGCCAGTTTTGGTTCTCCACACACTTCACCCTCTTTGGAAAGCTGTTTAACACCTCTTAGTGTGTGTGTTTTTTTTTCTGTACAGACCTACACAAATTAGCAGCTGTCAGCATGTTAGCTTCCTGTAATTGGGTCAGAGAAGAGTCTGTTTTTTTGTCATAACACAGTATGTTATTCAACCTCCGGGAGGGATCATATAGTGACATAAGTATGTCATCATAGCATGTGTTGCATCCATTCAACACACAACAGGAACATACTGAATGGCCAATTGCCTTCTTCTAACAAGCAGCCCTAGTGATACAACAGGAACTTAAGAAAACAGAAACCTCCCATGGCATCTCTTTGTTTTCACATACACCTCATATGCTCAAAGATGAATCTTCACCTGAAATCTATGAATACCTGCAGACAGTCTGGATAAACCTGCCCCACCGCTCAGTTTTGCCTGTGGGTGCTATTATTTGCTTTGCCAACAGTCAATATGATAAAAATGTCTGGGTGATAAAAGGTCACCTGAGCACAGTTTCAAAATAACACAACACAGTATGACAAGCTCACTGTCTGATCTGCAAGAAGCTCAGCTCAACTCCACCAAACTCCATTTGAAAATCACATGATTTAAGGTTGCCTCGCATGTTGGAGCAGATAGGAACCAACAGTAGTATAACATGATAGGAGAGCTTCCAGAACAGACTCACGCTTTCCCATATAGCTAACGGCAATGCATGTAGGCAGAACACGATTGTGTGAATGAGAAAACAGCAGGAGACCCTTATAACAAATGGAAAATTTGAGGGAAAATGCAGTTACAAGAGTACTGGACCTGTGCCGAAATGCAGAGAGCCTCTTAAAGAGCCACGAGGAATGTTTAAATATGTTGTGATATTGCCGATATGCACATTTTAATATCATCAAAGAAAAATGCAAGAAATTGTAAATAAGGTTCGGCATGTTGCTCACAGACGAAAACATAACGTGTCGGGACTCGTCGGCTGAGAGCGGTGTGACAGTTGTTTCAAGGTTGATTGGAAAACAGGATGATTTCCAACTCCACTCGTCTTCTAATGACAGAAACTCGGCTGTCAGCTCGTTGTAAATACATTAATGTGCTAAAACAACTTGTCTACTTTTGGTGTGTTTGTTGAACTGGACGTTGACGTGGCCAAAACATGACATAACGTAAACATAATCTATGGAGAGGCAACAATAAGTCAGTTAGGTTGATCTGTTTTGTTAAAACAAGTTTGCTAACGTTAGCTTACTTACTGATAGCAAAACAAGAAATCATATTTACCATATTAGCCGCGCTGGTGTGAGTGAATCCCGACTTCTGATAAACTTTTCTCCGCAGCAGCACAACAAGCGCCGGACATAATCTCTGGACGCAAACTGGGTCTCCCGGTTTGTCGTCCTCAAGTCTAAAGTGGACCGTGTTCCGTTGACACCGCCGGTGATACACATGCCATCACGGCTCCCACTCCTCCACCGCTGCCGCTGCTGGAAACTGACCCACGTCGGCAACGGTATGTTTCGTTCCCCAGCCAGCCCGCCGCGGTAATCCCTCTGAACCCAGCGAGCCGGGGAAGCACAATGTGTGAGCACGCCCCGCCCACCGCGTTACACCGAGGGAGGGGCTGCGGGGGATATCGAATACACCCACATGAATTAATTCATGTCCACAGAGTGAAGCTCTCAGCTCCACCACATCTAAACAGCTGTTTTACTTACATCTATAATACGGTTTTATACACGGGTTCGAAGTCAAACCAGCGGTGGATTTAGATACAGATATATTGTAAAGTGTTCCTTAAAAAATACAACTTTTACCTTATGTCAGGAGAAGTAGGACATAAGTATTATCAGTAAAATTAGCTTTATAATGTCATTTACACTTGATAACTATTGACACAGCTTAGTTCAGATTGAATTAATTTTAACAACTTACATTTACATTTAGGGCATTTATCAGATGCTTTTGTCCATAGCAAGTTACAGTCATTCATACACTGATGGCGTTGGCTGCCATACAAAGACAAACACATCAGCAGCAGTTTAGGGTTCAGTATTTTGCCCAAGGACACTTCAACATGCAGACCAGAGGAATCAAACCTGTGACCTTCCGATAACAAGACATGTCTCTACGCCTGAGCCACACGCGCCAAATTTCTTGATCTCTTTTAAGTATTCATTGTATACGACATAGATGGAGCTTCAAGTTCTGTAAGGTAAAGCCAATCCAAAATAGTGGTGGCTTGATATTGTGATCTCCACCTGGGTCACCCGACTTTCCTCTTCATTTATTACCTGAGTAAAAAGTTTTCTGATGACTTTGTGGTCTAAAACTCAAGTCTTACAATACAGCATGTTTGCTTTCTAAATTATCATACAAATTCAGAGTAAAACCGATGATAAAGCAGGGAAAGCTTTAGGCGAGTGGCTAACAAGATGCTACCACCTCGAGTTCTCAGTCAGATCCAAGAGGGACATCCTCCCCAGCTCCCCGCTCTCCAAATATAGTCACTTCTGGGTTAAAAAAAAACTAAGATGGCAACAGCTGAAATGCCAAACTCAAGACTCAAAGAGCCATCCGCAAATCAATGAGTCACCTTGGGTTTACACTTCTCATATGTTATGGATTTAAACGTTAATCTCTACATAGTGACTATAGCTGTCAAATAAATGGAGCAGCTGGAAATAGACATGTAAATTAAAAAAAAAAAAGTGTGAGTGTATTTTGTTTCATTCCACCGCTGTAAGTATAATCCAGCATACTGTTAGTTATGTGATGATTCATGCATCAGGTGGTTGTTTGTCATCATCATCTCCTGGTTATTTTAACCTGATGGGCATGTCTAAATATAATCCTCAACTCTTCTCTTAAGTACTTTTCCTATCATTGTAGGCCAGTTTTTTTTTTAATCAGCCGAAGTTTACAGCTGACCAAAACACACAGTCACCTTGATAATTAGAAATAGATAGCTGAAATAGATCGACATGACACCGGCCGTAGCTCCAGTGAAAGGATGGATGAATTACACGACAAAGGTCTGGGGAATGAGTCATTAATAATTGAAATGCACGGCAGGTCTACTCTGGCCCAACTGATAAAGAAACCAATTAGTAAGGTTAGTGGCCCCGTCATCTGATAGGCCTGATGATAGTTTAATGTCCAAGATTATATTTTGTATTCACCCTCACAAAAACAGTCCACTCTTCCACCTGCCATCTTAGAAAACACTGACACACAGAGGAGGTTTTATCTCTGTCTTACGCTTCTGTCCCTCCTCATCGCCTTGAAGTACCCCGCGTTATGAGGACCGTAGTGAGTCAGCCACCTGTTAATCATTGTGACAAGCGTGCGAGCTGACAGGTTGGACACCGCAAGGCCGAGTGATTCAGCCTGCAGGGCAGAGAACAGCACCTGGCACAGAGGCTGCCTCCAGGGGACGAGAGATATTGAAATCTGATTCTGATCCAGGCTGATACAATCACTCCCCTGGGTGCCGCGTGTGCATAGTTAGAAAGATCATTGCATAACTCTGCGATTGATCCACAACAAATCCTTCTGCTATGATCAATCCTAATAACCTAATTCGCTTCCAGTCCATTTCCTCTGGGTTTCAATTTATAGTATCCAAGCGTGTGCATATGCGAAAGAGACGCAGGATGTAGAGAGTTAAATGTGACATTTAATTAAGTCCAGGATTTGTACTTTGGCATTGATTTTGTTCGGAGAGGGCACTGGCACTGTGAGTTGACAGAAAACAACTTCAGCCTTATGTAAATGCCATTAAGAGCAGATCTCTAATGGGTTTTGCAGCACTGTTTGATACTTGCTAGGATGGAAACAGCTGCAAAACAGCATTTTAAGACAAATCTCTCTCTGCCAGCTTTGATTCACTGCAAGAAAGTAAAAAAATAATTGTCACCACATTTGAAGTGCACGGCACTTGTTGGACTTGTGGTGTACTAAAGTCCCAACTTGTGGTTAGTAGATGATGTGAAATCCATTTGTGCGTCAAGGATCGAAGCGTTTGCGTCTATCCATAAAATTCACTCTGCTAATCACAACATGCCATTGTTCCTTTTCCTTCACCAGCGATGTTTGTGTTCTTTAAGGGCTTCCTGCAGTGCTTCCTGTCTCCAGCTCAGCCGTGACATCAGCCTGACCTACGTTACACCAGAGACTTCCGGACAACTGATACTGGTCAGGAGAATGTAGGTGCGGACGAGCATCGGGTCGTTCTGGTGAGTCTCTGGAATGTTGGAGGGAGTTTAGAACATTATGGAGGGATTCTGGAATGTTTAGGTGAGCGAATCAGAGCGTTCCCGTGGGATGTGAGAATGTTTAGAGGAGAAGCTGGAACAGTCTGTGGGGATCTGGAATGTTTAAGTTAGGCGTGGTCCAGGATGTTCTGGTGGGATGCTGCACACTCGGGTCAGAACTTTCCGGTGGGATTCTAGAATGCGTTGGGGGTATCGAATTATTCCGTGGGGATTCTCCAGTGCCACAGTTAGGAGGTCAGAACTTTCTGATGGGATTCTGG
This sequence comes from Sparus aurata, assembly GCF_900880675.1. Classification (NCBI taxonomy): domain Eukaryota; kingdom Metazoa; phylum Chordata; class Actinopteri; order Spariformes; family Sparidae; genus Sparus; species Sparus aurata. Next base: position 20,766,915 of record NC_044200.1, on the reverse strand, counting down.
AATGTACAAGTGGGATTGGATCAACTCTGCTCTATGTTTAATTTAATTGTGGGGGGTAAAAATGTTCTATTGGGGATCTTGTTCAAATCATATGTTAAAGGGCTGCTAATGGTGACGAACCCAAAGAGAATTATCAATTAATTAGTGGTTTCCCTAAACTCTATGGATTATTCTACTGTCTTACAGATCATTGTTCGTGGACTGCAAACTCGCTGTTTTGATGCTCTGATAAACCAGCTGTGCGCTACCTCTCCAAATAAAGGACACAGGGGGCCTTTCCACCAACATGGAACCGGTTCTGTTCCAGTTCATGCACCAATTTGCAGCATTTTGACCAAAACATAAATTGGTTCATAACCTGAAATGTCCCCAGACGCTAAGAAACCCAGCAGTTTTTCCTTGACCTGCAACCCAATCACCAGAATAAATGTCAGCTAAGTACATTTCTGCAAACCCCAGACAAATTAGAGCTTTCTTTATGTTGTAAAGTTCCATTCATTTAGGTTGAATTTTCGATTCAACACTGTGTTTCTGCTCAAGTTAGGTAAAGGCACAAAAACCACCTGGTTAGGTTTTGGAAAAAATCGTGGTTTTGCTTAAAATACAACCACTATTGACGTGTTTTCAAAAAAGGCTGGAAATATCCACAACCTTAATAAAATCCACTGATGAGACTCAAACTGCGATCTGCCTTTTGGTAGCCCTACTGGCTGTAATAACGTTAATACCTTATAAGCATTTCATTTGACTTATCTGTGGCTTGCAGAAATATTAACTGGTGGTTTATCTGCTCGAACACCAAACCTAAATTCTTGGAAAGGGTGTAACCGACTGGTTCTATGAGCCTGAGTTGATGTCTCCGAAATACCTGCAGTCTATAACCGAAACATTTTTAATTTGCAAAGATATATAACAGAAAACCAGCATATCCCCAAAATTGAGAAGCTGTAACCAGAATGCTTTGGAGAGCCTTCTGTATGAGGAGGCAGATTTATCACTGCAGTGTTCTATATTGTCGATGTGCAGCATTGTTATCTTTATCACTGCTGAGTGCATCTTGGTTCCACCATATCTGACATCAATGCTACTTTCAGTGCGCCACTTACTGGCAGTATAACCACAAGCAGCATTAATGTTTGTTCCTTCTATGCAAGCAAAACTGATGTAAATGACAATATCAGTTCCCATGCATCACTGAGTGACTTCACCCAATACGTGTGGGAAATAAAGTCAGACGCGAGAAAGGGAGACAAGAAACTGAGAACTAATTGACAGACAGCTGTTCTAATCCGGGCTGCTTATTGCTGTGTCTCTGAGTCAGACAGGAAGGGAAACTCTCCAGAGCAGACTGTGTGTTCTGTCTGTGAGAAGACACGTCTCGTAGATTTCTCATTTCCTTCTTTCTTGTAAGACAGCGCGGCCACTCAGACAGAGCTGGACACACAGACAGATAGAGGCGCACGGTCACATTTTATGGATGTAATACAGACTGTGACATCAAAGTGATGGTGCGGAGATGAGATTAAACCCGGGAGAGGTTATGTTTAATTAATCCTGCACTGTCATTTCTATTCATTACAAAGACAGAGGATATATGTGTGTGAGTGTTATGACAACTAAATAATAACATATTGTCTTTACACCAGGAAAAATACAATTATGTGGAGAGAATTACATTAAGATCATCAATATTTCACAGTTATGACTCCTGCCTAATGTCTCGCTGATATCACAGTCACAGAGACGCTCTAATGTGTTTATAATTCAGCATTCTGTGATTGCTATTGTCAGCTGGGAATACAGTAAGCCCACATCCAGATGAGCACAGAGGCAAAAAGCTGCGACCCACTGCTGTTTGCATCCGCTGATATAACTCGTCTTTTATCCCTTGTGTCATGCAGGGCGAAGACAGAATTAACATCAGCTCAGTCAGAATCAATTGAACAGGGAGACGCTTGCACATATAAATGAAGTTGTGGTGTAGTTTTGGGTTACATAACCCCCACAGAAGCCTTATCCAAAAAAGGATACCTCCCTTTTTTCATTTCATTCCCCTTTTCATCGCCGTGTGCTGTCTTGTAACCTCAAACGACTCTCTCCTCTTATTAAAGCTGTCAACCTCCTGCTCACTTTCTTTATTATGTCAATGCTTTAGTGCCAGCAATTACATTTTCTCGCTTGATTTGTCACCTCCTCAAATGATAATTTCCTCTGCCCGTCTCTTTCACCTCATGGCTTTTATCTCTCCGACAATCTTCCCTTCCTTTCCATCTCTTATTGCCGCACCTTTATAAGGCAGCTTTTCATATTCAGCAGGCCCTTAAAAACGACGACAGCCTCGCTTCAATCGAGAAGAGCGTGTCTCAGTTTCACCCTGAAAAAGTGAAAATATATGTAATCGCGCTGGCTCTCGCTGCCAAAACGGATGGATTTGTCAGCAAGGCTACTTTCGACCACATAAATGTTCTTTCCACCTTGTGCTATTGATGATGATGAGCCCCCATTAGGCTCAGCAGAGGGCGAGTAATGATCCCTACCCGCACACAAACACAAACATGTTGTGACAGAGGGGAGTTTAGAGGGAAGAGGGGGAGGCAGGCTACCGTCTGGCAACAGGGACAGCGACTGATCAGTCCGAGCGTCCACATATATCACCGGGCAGAATTAATCAGTGGGGGAAGCCTCAGTCTGACATGCTGTTATCAAATATGCTCCAGTGGCAGGGTCAGCCACGGCACCAAGTCAGAGTGAAATGTAGAGTTGTACCAAGTTGTACCAGCCATGCATTAATCAAAAACAGTGAGTCCACCTCCTCCTCTGATCTTCCAATATCCCCAGTTCAGAGATCTTTATGGGCTTTCAAGTCGTAAAGTGGAAATAGCACTGAAGCTACGAAGATGTGTTGTATTATGAAGGGATTTTGTTGCAGATTTGTTGCTGTCCCCTACAAGTACTAAAATATAACTTTACCTGGGCTGTTATCAGGGTAAAAACTGACAAAAGGTTTTCTTACAAATCTAGATTTAGTCACAGGAAATATTTGCGTATGCTAACCTCATGCTAACATCATTTGGTAATTGAGCTAGTATAATTGGCGCATCACCTTTTAGCACTTTATTAAGCATCCAGTGCACATGACACTGTATCACTTATTCAGTTTGCTAGGTAGCAGCTACACTGGGCAGCTTCTACCATCTAAAATGTACGTAGGAACTCATTTGTGTGGTTTTTAAATGTATATGTGCACTTAGTAAAGTGCTTTTGTGGTCTAAGTTTGAACCTAAGAGCTGGTGAAACGTTCTCCAGAGCTGTTTTCAGATCACTTTCAACCTTTTGGTTACTGCCTTATCTCCTGTCTCTGCTATCTCTACCTAAAAAGCAATTCTCTCTTTCAAACGACTTAAAGGAAAAAGCTTCGCTCCTCATCGGTCGCTCCCTCCTCCTCACGCTCCTCAAGCTCTTTTCAGCGACAATAATAGAATATCTTCAGGGAGGGCTAAGGTTCCCTGCTTTCCAGCCGTTTCTTTTGTCCCCGCCTAGTAGGGGAACTAAATCAATGGTGTGCTTGAATAGACATGCTGGGAATGGAAAAGGGGTTGACGCTTCTTCGGGGACAGCTGGCGGTAAATTTAAGCTGACTTGAGTTGAAGCTCTGCAGCAGACAGATGCAAACCTGTCAAGGTTAATCACACGGTCACATTTTCACAAACCCTGATGCAGTTTTGCTGCATACAGTAGCAGCAGTAAAGATAAAATAACAGTGGCGCTGTGACAATAAAACAGGTGGTCCTCTGAATAGACAGAACGGAGACGGGGGGGTTTGTAGCCCAGAGGTGAAAAGGACCGGGTTATAAATCTCACATGCTTTCACGTCTCTTAGAAACTAATGCAAAAGTGTATTCACAATAAAGTAAAAACATCTGATAAGTGCTGAGATCATCAACTATTACTAGATGGGATCGCTTAGGTAGTTTTCTCTGTTTAGTTTGTGGGAATTTGGGGCTTTTAGCAGCCTGTGGGGAGTTTACATTGAACAATTAAAATCATACACATAGTGGGCAATTTGCAGGCTGATAGCAGTGTTTTAATCTCAATACTCTTGTATGTTTTGTCAACAAAAAATACATTAATAATGTGTAATCTAACAATGTATATTCCTTTGACTGTGAGATGTTTTCTTTTCTTTTAGTGGTGGACTTAATCTCTTACTTTTGTTTCATTTATTTAACTAACATCCTATTTCCTGAAGTGATATGATGGTTTTCTTGCCACCATGACACCACCAACCCTGTCTTAAAAAAACAATAATACTGCTCCTTGCATCAGTGTTAAATGAAAGCTCTCGCCTGAGGGCTCCGACACACCAAACTGACATCAAAGAACTTGCAGCAGCGAAGGCTGACTGTTGCGTCACCTCACATCAACCTGTGTCTCGGGCCAAAAGCTGCACTGGAACACGCCGCAAAGACTACAGCTGACAGCCAACTGCACAAGAGGACACACTCTCCATACAACCAGGAAGTCGTAGTCTGTACTCGTAATTATGACACAGCAGCGTTGTCTGACACCGCTCTTGCAAATATAGCCACTTCTAATTGAATATATCTAATAAAAAGTTGCAAATGGCACCAGTGAAGAGCACTGTATTGGCATCCATAATGTATTAAAGACTGACACCCAGCTCGATAAATTATTCAGATTCTGTCCACCTAGATTTTATTCCTGACAGTAGTGGGACAACTTTAAAACATTTAGACGTGCAAGATGGGAAATGAAATTGGCAGAAAATACTACTGAACTGTTAAGTGGATGAATAAAACATGTAGAAGCTGGGAGGCTCCTGACTTCAGTGTTTCTAAAATCTTGGACACGTGCCTTGTTGCAGATCACCACCTTGGATCTCAGCAATTCAGAGGTTATTGAGTCTACAAGTGCCACAAGTGTCTCCCCAGCGACACCGATTACTTTATCAAACTTTGCTGCCTGGAAGCAAAATTATTTTTTGCCACACGTCTTCGAAAGCTGCTCTCACCCGCAGGCAGCTTCTGTCTGTGTTCTCGTCACTTTGTTCTTGATGCATGAGCAGCCTTTCATTACGTTTCCTCTCACATTTGCATTTGCTTGACATCTTTACGCTAGTGATCATACCAATCAGAAATCTGTTGTCTCCCTGCTGACTGCGTGACACTGTAGTATAGCAGCAGCTACAAAAAAATGACATGCAGCCGAAACAGCAATGCTGCAAGCGATGGTAAGCATATTCTGTTACATGCAGGCACGCTGGCATAGAAAGGCAAAAACAACTCTGCTGCCAGTTTTCTTTTTAACACAGTCTTGGCATGATGTGCTCAGCAGGTGGACCCACATTGCACTCTGAAGGTTAAGGTCACAGTCTGATTCTGCACAGGTACAGTATGTATGTGTATTCTTGGAGCTGGACATGAACTGAAAGTCAGGAGATCTTTCCCTCTCCCACATAATTCAAATAGATTTTTATCCGTCCCTTGAGTCCCCCAACTGTAGGCCAATGCAATGCTAAACTACAATGTAGATCACATATCTCTGCAAAGGCCCAGCAGTCAGATCTAATATCAACTGAAAGAATTCCTGGATCCATCCCTTTATCAGGATCTGTACCAAAAGTTAATGGGGTCTATTCTGGGCTCAAACTCATCCTCCGTCCAAGTTCAGTGGAAATATTTTTTGTGTAATCCGGCTGACAAACCAACCAACCAACCAACGTACAAGTGGAAACTTCACCTCCTTGGCAGAGTCTGTACATCTTCATATCCTCAACATCTCTACAATCATGTGCAATTAATTTCATATTCATATATCTAATATGTTTAAAGTGGCAACAGACAACTTTACACCCTTTCAGTTGTTTCTACAGTGAAGCATAACAAAGATTCATATGACTACATTCCTATTTTTCACATTATTACTCTTCAAATATTTTATCTTCCCATCACATGCGTGGTTAACTTGTTCAACTGGATTGTTTGAAAGTATCTCTGCTGACGACTGTTGGTTTCATATGATGCCTGTTGCATATCTTAACCAAGCTTTTGTCTGCCGCCTCTGTACTCTGTGAGCTGATCAGACTATGAGAATGTGCGAAAGCTTTCATAAAGGACAGTGTGGCCTCTCTGAGCGAACACAGGCACCACAGGCCGTTTGAAATAAATATCTAAGGGGTCACACTTTCAAAGCGTGTGGAGGAGGAGGAGGAGGAGGGGTGGAGGCAGCAGCCACGCTTTCATGTGCCGTCTCGCTACATGCCTACATCACTGAACGCCCCCCGCCACCAGCTCGTGACATTTCAGCCCCCTTTGTCTTCGACTGAGTGGTTCGAGGTCTCTTTGGAGAATTAATTTTTTTCCTCAGTAAATGACAGCTGCTGTGAAATGTAGGCGAGAGAGAGAGAGAGAGGGAGAGGGAGAGGGAGACAGGTACTGAGAGATATAAAGGTGTGACATTAAAGCAGGAGGTCAAAGAGATAAAAGGCGACAGGTTAACAGCCTGACATATGACGACGACATCACCATGAATCTGTCAAGATATCACAGAACTCAATGGACAAATCTCTAATATTAATATACTGTTTGGAGGCTGATGACTAAACACCATCCTCCAATGCAGAAACTGAAGTTGACTGAAGGTTGGTTGTATTTGAAGCAGTAAAATTCAACAGAACCACAAACTACAGCCTCCAAAATGATACTCAAGTTGTTTCAACACCTCTCTCAAACAGTTTGAAACAAACCTGAACATTAAAACCTTCGAGTGGGATTTATTTTTGTATCAGAGCAAGGAAAATCTAATAAACTGGCAACTGCAGTGTACATAAAGACAACACAGCGTGAAATTAAGAACAGAGGGAGACTCTAACGTTTCCTTTTTCTGCTGACTTGACTCAGAAAATAGATGACGACAGAGAAAAGAATAAACCTCTGTTTACAGTACAAAGCCTGTTTTCCCCCTGTACAGAAAGTAGCTAGAGGCTACTGACACAGACAAGGTTATATGTTAATGAAGATGAGCACACACACACACACACACACACACACACACACACACACACACACACAAACGCACAGTTCTGTTTAACTGTTATTTAACCAGACAAGTAAATTGTGAATAAATCCTATCATATCTGGTGTAATGTCATTCACACATGAGGTAAGAAAAATGGCCTCCCCACCAGATGCTAAAGTAAACACACACACACACACACACACACACACACACACACACACACAGTACTAGAACTGTACTGAAGCAGTGAGTAGTTAAAATACTTGGATACAGCCAGCTAAAGCAACTAAAATGTAACGAGAACGATGACATCCGACCCCGACCGTCAGTATTTGATGATCTGGGAAACTCAACATTCTGCACTCTTCAACACAAGTTTCTTTGTTTTAAAACCAGCTCAACACATAACAGGAACACTTTACATACATCGGGAAGGGGCCGTTCTGCCTGACGGGTAACTCCATTTCTGCTGCTACTATCTTAAAAGTAAAACGGTCATCAGTGTGGAATGACAATCAGTGGCTGCTGACATAATGTCCCGTTGCCATGGTGATAAATTGAGCGGTGCCAAATGGATGATGTGTGACGCTACATAACGTCAGCTTACAGTTTGTGTGTGTGCAGAATCAGAGGCTGGGGTCTGCGGATGTAGCCTGCAACAGATTTTTTTAATTGGTCATCAGTGAAGGTCATTATCATCAGGGGGAATAATTGTATACGTGCTGAGACAAAGACGCAGGCCCGGGTCTAATCACTGTGGCCATCTCGGAGGGAGGCAAGAGGCTGATGAGGTCGCGTTTAGGTTGTGAAGATGAGTGTTTTGTGTCCTGGGGATGTTAGTGACGGAGATCGGAGGTTAATACTCAGACTTTACGAGCATTTAAGTCTTTTATACACCAAATATTCTCTGATTCCAGGATCTCAAACATGAGTTTGCCTCTGTTCTTTCGCTTTTTCTCAAAACATTTTGGCTTTTGACTGTTCACTGGACAAAAAGCAACTTAAGTTCGTCACATTAGACTCCTGGAAAATAGTTTTTTGTGTTATCTGGACTACATCAGGGGTCTAAAAAAGAGACAGACATGCTAACAGCCCTGTGAGTCTGTGCTTACAGGTAAAGTGCGGCTTTGAGTTTAATGCTAAAGTCATTATTGCTAACATGCTCACAATGACAGCTGGGGGCCACATTTTACTTCCTCTGTCAAAATGTAATCTATCTCAGAATCAATTGTTTTCATCTAGCTCTTATTGTTTCATTGTTTCATTAAGCTGGGTCCTCTTAAAGTGGCTATGATCATTTCTTCCTGTGAACATATTTAATGACAAGCTGAAATTTGATTATCATCCTGAATCTGCAGCTTCACTCGGCTTTATGGAACTTGATAGTGAAATTAAGCTCATTGTTTTCGCAGTCAGGACTACAACTTTACTCTTTTGGTTCCCTGACTGCTCTCAGGTGTCATTGTTAGACACAGCAGGCAGCAGATTTCACAGGAAAGGCTCTAACAATCCACTGTAAACTCGCAGCTCAACAGCAAACAGCAGACAGAAATGGTCACGACTAGCTAGAGCACACAAAGGAGAATCTAGCAGCTAAAGAGCCAGACATCTCACTCTGGAGTTGGTGGAGGCCAAAAACAGAGCAAAAAGAGAGTTAATATTAGACATAAATTCATCAGATGGCCAGAAAAAATTACTTCAAACGAATGATAATTTGTGAACAATGTCACTGTTGTGTTCTCAGCTTCTTTCTGCTGCCTCCAGGTGGCTCAACAACATGTGTGATAAACATTTATACTTCAGTTTAGACCAAAGCAGCGACTGACACTGGCACCCCAACGGCCACTCTACTAGCCACGCTAACGATATTAAAAAAAACAAACAAACAAACTGACAAACACTACACACAGCACAACATACCTTCTGAAAACATATAAATATACAACATACAATAATGCAAATGAGCAGATAGCAGCAAGTGTTTCCTGGTTTAACCATTCTTTGTTCAGTGCCTGAATGTCTTGACGTATTTGGCCTCTTGCACTCCAGCTTGACATTCAGATGGGAACAACTCAATCTCTGAGTGCAGGAGGGCGTGAGATATATGCACTTATCTGTTTTGCCTTTCTATGAGCAGCCCTGTCAAATACTGGCAATTTTGGAGAGCTTTTCTTTCTGCTCTTTGCACTCAAGTTGCCCGACCGAGCTGTTATGTTAAATGAAAAAATACTTTCAACCGAGCTCATGTATGTCACTTCCAATACATGTTATCTAACAGCATTTTGAGCTGCACGGAAAAAGAACATTCTGAGAGGAAGACACACAAACTTGAACAGACAGAAAACATTTTTCACCCTCTCCAACATGTGTTGCTCTCTTTCTTCACTTCAAGGCATCACAATTTATAAAATGAAACTCTACATATTGCAGCCACTGCCGATTCAACACAGCAAGTAGTTTCTGGAGCAACAGACTTTCTTAAAAATCAGATAAACTGAAGATAATGGCAGCTATGAGCTACAGCAAATAACAAGAGTGTGGGTTGACTTTGTCTGCTCAAAGCTCTGCTGACAACATGAATACACTCTAAAATGTCTGGTGGCAAAAATGGAAAGCAATTACTTTTGCTGAAAAAGGTGAGTAATAATGGAGATGCACTTTCGCAGTGGAGACGAATAATGAACCAACCATGAAATGTCTGCTTTTTTTTTAAACTAAATAATAGAGATGTTTATTTTGTTACGCCGAGGATGAATATTCCCATTAAAGCATCTTTCCAATAATTAAGATGACGTATGTTTTATTTTCTAAAATACAGGTGCAGCCCATTATACGCTGAGGGACAATTAGGTTTCAATTAGAGCCACAAATCAGTCTTTGCAAAATAATTAACAATAATTCGACCCTTACCCTCACGTCATGCTAGAAATCTAAAAGGGGAAGCAGGGTTATGGGAAACACAGACTTATAGAAAGCACTGGGGAAGTATAATGTGCACCAGTGATTTTCCTTTATCTCTCAACGAAACTCTAATTTAAATTTTGGTTTCAGGTCGAAGGTGGGGGGTTTTACAGTCAAACTCCTCAGGGACGGTGGTGCTGGAGCTAAACGCTATCAGCAGCATGCTAACACGCTCACACTGACAATGCTAGCAATGTTTATCAGGTATAATGTTTACTGCTTCCCATATAGAGTGCAGCTCAGTCCACATTTTTCTCCTAGAGGTCGGGAGTTCTGTTTTTTCGAGCTGACGTGCGTGATGTAAACTGAAGCGCTATCACACAGATGTTACCATGGTTACAGCTGTATAACTTACCTGTACTTTAACTTGGACTTTAACTCAAGTACAATTTGTATTGGTGGCGTCCACTTTCACCAAAGTAATAATTTAACATGATATCTTAACTTTTGCTCCAGTACAACTTTTGGGAACATTGGTATCATATTTCATAGCTAATAGTTTCTCGACATTTCACTTAAAAACAAAGACATCAACCTCATTGTGGCGCTAGAGGAAAGGTCAGGGGAACACTAAAGTCGGTGGGATTCATTCTCAGGGGATGACGTTGAGAGATGTTGAGATATTTCAGTCTGGAGCGAAGTAACCGCTCGAGCCTCACAGCTAGCATAAACAAAAATCCAATTTAAAGTCTGGTCTGCAACACTGCCACAAAGGTCTAACACACACAGCGATGTCAAAGGAATAGCTGCAGTACACAGTGTGGGAACAAATCATCATATCCATGACCTGCATTAGTCCTGTTCTCTAAAACCTGTAAAAAGTCCTCACAAGGTCATCATCATTTTCTTCCTGAGAACATTTGGGTGCACATAAGGATAAAAGCACAACAACACACTCAATGAGCTAATGTTGACACATTACACTGTGATGTCCTCATGAGATCTGTTATGGCATAAACACACGCAGCTTAATGAGAGAGAGAACAGGGGGGGCATAAAAGCAGAGCTTACACCGAGGTCTTAAAAGCTGTGTGTCTGAGACACAGTGATGGTTACCATGGTAAACTGATGGAAGTGACCACAGCAGGAGGGCATCTACATTTCTAAAGCTCTGGACGCATGATTAACAACACATCAGGGTTGCAGAAGCTGTTAAAAAAACAAGGCTGATTACTTGTTGCAGAACTTTTCTGCAGAGGAAGGATGAAAACACACAACATAACGACGTCCTGCTGCTCCTTCCTTCTACTATTTCCTTGTGGCTTGACAGGAAAAGCCCCATTATACTGGAGGGCTTACGTAACATTATTTTTAGAGCATTTTGTGGTGCATATACTAGCAGACTGAGGCACATAATGAATGCACGCACAAAAAGACACAGCGTCAGCACAATAAGGGCCGCCCTGAGCACAGCAACCAGCAAGGGGTAGTCTCGGGGATGGTTCTCTCTTAGCCACAGAGTGCACCACCAACCATTTTTGACGGAGCGGCAGAGATTGTGACAGACAGATTAAGACAGGAGTAACATAAACATGACCTCCTCCAGCTCGAGCACTCAGAGCCAGAATGGAGAAACTTCTGGGACTTTTCTCTGAGAGCAAGCCAGACAGAGGAATAGAAAAATGAAAAACGAGCTCTGCGGTTTTAAGAGGTGAGCATGATCTATGGCGGGCTATAAGCATTCCTAAGATATTACTCAAGCAGCAAAGGCCAATCACATGCTTCAAACAGACAGTGATAGAGAAAGAGAGAGAGAGACGTGGTGAAACTTGTCTGACTCAACTTTCAACTGTTCAAAAACAACTTCCTTGATTTTATCCAATCGCAAGACACAGAAAAACTCATTTAATACGAGTTGCAATGAGGACAATCAAGAACATCTATGAAAGGCAAACTACACAGATAATGCAGAGCTTTAGAAAGCTTCCCTGACAAAGCTATCAAAACAATAACTTCGTCTATACGGTTCCTCACGCGCCTTGGGTAAACGTCAAGTTCCAGAGGGCAATAATACACAGCTGATTACATGTGACTTTCGCCTGACTCCATTCAGCCTTTCACAGTTTTTTAACTCATGCAGCAGAGAGTTTTTTTTTTTAAAAAGCAACAGATTCCCTGATCGATCACATCACACAGACGAAAAAACCCAACAAACAGAAAACAGATTTACAGTCGTAACAAATGCAAACGCTACCTCTGTCACATAGATGAGCGGAGTGGCACTGTAGTTCTTCCTCATGCCTCCTCTTCCTCACAGCCTGAGGTCAAAGTGCATGCTACAGGAGCTCCACAAGAACCCCTGCACATCAGACTGCCCTGTCTGCCTCTTTGAAGTCTAACGACTTCCCTCTGAGGGAGGAGGAGTGTGTCTGCCTGCCTGTCACTTATTGTGAAATCTTTTGCTTCCTGTGTTAGCAGCAAACCAGCGGCTCCCAGTGCATCTCCTCACACTCAAATCCCAACCTGCACTACGCTGCCTCGTCCTGAGGTGCGTTCCCAAGCTGCACTGCTCAGTGCTGTGCTCGCACACTTCTGCCCGGTCGGGGAAAGACCACCTTAAAAGGCATGAAGCAGCCCGAGTAGGAATTTTTTGATCCATATCAGGCACCTTCCACTGGCCCGGGCGCACTTCTTCACGGTAACAACAACCTCCGGCTGCCAATCGGGAGGGAGCACACAGAGGATGGAGAGCCGGTGACGGCCACTGAGAGAGGGGGGGAGGAGGGGGAGGGAGAGGAGGGAGGACGGGGAGAGATTTAAGGGGATGAATGAAATGTGGGAACGTTGAGCTTGTGCAGGAATCTCCCAGCAGACTCGCTCCCTGAGGGGTGAACGCACTCTACAGGACAGAGTCTGACAGCACTGCTAATCTGCAGAGCCAGATAACAGCCTGTGTGTGTGTGTGTGTGTGTGTGTGTGTGTGGGTGTGTGTGTGTGTGTGTGGGTGTGGAGACTGGCTGCACCCACTCCCACTTATGCTCGAAGGCATTTCTTAGCGAGTGGGAAAGGAAGCAGGGTGAAGAAACTGTGCATAAGTTCACTTTAAGTAGATTTGAGGCGCTTGGACTTAACTTGAGTTATGGAGCCACAGAAATAAATAAATAAAAAGAGGAAGAAATCCATGAATCAGCTAATCGATTTGATTGGCAGAGAGTTAATATTTACAGTTATATATAAAATAGATCTAAATCAGTTCCCTCTCAGCCAGCTACATGCAAAATTCTACTTTTAAAAGAGAAGACAAATCATAGTAATCCAATGATATCGCAAATAATAATATAACCCTCACAGGGAGGTATTTTTCTGTACTGAGTACATTTACAAAGTACAAAGTAAATTTTCCTGATTATTCATGCTCCGATTTATGTATTATCTTCAGTGCAGGACTTATTACTTTTACTTAACTGCCACTCGGGGGCCTTCAACCATAATAAAACAAAACGTGTAGGTAGCGTGGGATCCTGGGAGTTCATTTTTAAACAACCAACACTGCTGAGGAAAAGTGGTGAAAGCTTGAGGCAAACTGTGACATCGAGTTATATAAATAAAACTGACGGGACTAAAAGACTCCACAGTCGCACCAGCTGAAGGTGGAGCGATGCTTTGACCTGATGATGGTCGCCAGATGAATCAGTCAGGAACAAAGTCACCAAAGTCTTTAAGATTTATCCTCTGGGGATCATGAATGTCTTTTAAGCAAAGTAACAATTAGCAGCTTAAAGTAATGATGTGGCTTTAAATGTGTTTGTGGAGAATCATGAGGGGTTTTCACAGGAGACATTCTGACATTTCTCTGCAGGAAGCGCAGAGGTGTAAATGATAAAACTATAAAAAACATGATGTGTGAATAACATTTCTGATCTTGTGCATCACAGTCAGACTGTCACAGCTCGCAGCTATTTACACCCGTGCTGTAAAAAGAGTCCTGTAACATGTGGCTTTATAGAGAATTATTCCTTTTTTAGTGGGTTTGATGTTGACAGTCTTTATCCTTTTAATCAAACATCAAGACTTCTCTTTGTTTCAGTCTTCTGTTTCTTTCATTAAAGCACTTTGTCACCAGGAATGTGCTTTATTGTTAATGTCACATGTTCATATTAATTACTTCCCACTTGGCATTTAAGAGATATGGACCTTTTTCAAAGCAGCGAGGAAACACAGGTGTTACTAATCAGATTAATGAATGCTCTGTAAACGGAACACAGCCTTCATTAATGTCATTAGCAACACCTGTGTTTACTGTTTACATACTGCCTCATGTCAAAGTGGCTGCTGGGAAAAAGGTCATCTTTGACTTTTGCAGAAAAAAGCACAGGTATCGCCATCAGGAGTAATTAACAGAACTGCAGCAAGTACATGCGAGACTCAATTAACATTTTCGTTGCAGCTTCTACCTGAGAGGATTATTCCCTACAACAACAAAACAATCTATTACGAGCGATATTAAGAATTTGTTCTGCAAGATGTTTAAAACAAACAAAATGAAATGAGAATAGAAAATGTTTTGTACATCCTCAACATGTTGTTGAGCTCGTGCACCCACGTCAGACACTCTGTGAGCTTTAAGCTTCTACTCCAGTTGTTTAGGAAAATGTGATAGGAGATATTTCATGGGCGAGCTTCCTTCAATCCTTGCTTACACAAACTATCCAGTTCTTCTTTCAAACACTCTTCACTGTCCTTGTAACAGAGGATTACTGTGTCCTCGCTGTTCTTTTGCACTTTCACTGATACATGAACATGTTGCAGTTCTGCTGATTACTATTGATGGTTAACACCGGAACTGTTTCTGCCAACAACCACATTAATGAAGGCTGTGTTCTGTTAACAGAGCATTCATTAATCTGATCAGTAACACCTGTGTTTCCTGGCTGCTGTGGAAAAGGTCCATATCTCCTAAATGCCAAGTGTGAAGAGGGAAGTAATTAATATGGACATTTAACATTTGCGTTAACTAAGCTTTAAGCTTAACGGCTACAGTGAAGATCCATCTTAAAAAAACAAAACAATTTGTCTCTCGGAGCTTCTGAGGACTTATAGACAACTGTATGCAGCCATTTTGGTTGTTTATATGCAGTTTAAATTCTTCATCTACGTCAGTGTGAATGTTTGGTGGACTAGGAAACTTCAACTGACCTTCCATTTGCATTTTTTGGGGCAACTTATCCTCTAAAAGAAAAAAGAATATGACAGTTACGCAGAAAAAAGAAGAGTTTACCATCTACAGTAAGAAACAACAGGACCTGACACAGAAGATTGAGACACAATTCAACAAAATCTTGAGATTTTTGTCTTGTACACTTCTCCATCTAACTCCAATGTCTCCCTCTCATGTGCAGAAACACTCATGGGGAGTGGACAGAACTGGGACGCTGGTATTTTTGAAACCAGAATGCTCTGGGGTGGCCTAAAAAATAAAAGACCCAAGGCAATGACTCTGACCCATTAAGCACAACGAACATTTGGAGGGTTGGAGATAAAACGGGAAGTCTGGAAATACTCATTAAGGATCTCACACTCGACTCTGCGAGTGAAATCCACGCGAGGGAGGAAGTCGGGCGTGAATGATGCAAGAGGAGAGAACGGGGAGGGAGGAAGTAAAGCAAAAGACAGTGATGTTAAAGTGAAGGGATGGAGAATCGAAAGGAGGGGAGGAGGGGAGGAGATATGACAGCTGGCAGGAGGGAAGATGGAAGAGGAGAGAGGGCCAGACCGCGGAGCACGTCTCGACAACACGATGACCCTCTTTATCCTCTTCCTGGTGCCCGGCTGGCATCTCAGGCAGCTGCCACTTCACGACACTGCTGCCTCAGCAATCATACGGCCTGAGAGAGATTATCTGCTCCGCTTGCAGACGATGAATCAGACAATAGCTATCAGCCAATGTACGACAGAGACAATTCAGTGAATACAAATGTTAAAATCTGGTTACAGAGCACATTACATGCCACTCAGGGCTCACTGTCATCTGTCAAACACTCTTCTTGCTTATTAATCTTAATTAACTGCAAGGATTTGAATGAATCTGCCTCCATTTCCGAGCAGAGCCTCCTCTGATTTCTGAATAAAGACGGGAGAGGATTGTTGCTGACTCAAGAGGACGCCAAGAGCCGTTTTCATTCTCTCCCACTGATCTTGCAGTGATACAGCCGGGGTGACGGGGCTGACTCACTCACAGAGCCACATCAACAGGAACGATGCCCCCTCTTGGCCGTTAAACACTGTTACAGACGGTGTGTGTGTGTGAGTTGGTGTGTGTGTGTGTGTGAGTTGGTGTGTGTGTGTGTGTGTGTGTGTGTGTAATATGTGTGTGCTGGAGCTTACACTGAGCTGACTGTCCTCTTCTTCATCATCTTCCTCCAGAGTATCCCCTCGAGGGAAAAGGGATGAAACAGTGAGCCTCCTCATTTACCAGCTCCTGATCCCCGAACCTATCGGAACAAACAAACTCCACTGAAACACACATTTTATTTAATACAAACATCCATGACGTCACTACAAACATCCACTTAAATTACATAAAAAGACATTCTGCTGAGGAGTGGTGGAAGAATGGAGTGTCACACCAGACTCCATTCAAAAATCTCTGAATTTAAGAATATTAGCATTTGAAGTGCTCATATCTTTTCCGTAGTAAAAACACTAAAGTGTAAAAATCAACAGCTCTGTAACAAGAAATCCTGCATTCAAACTCTTCAGTAAAGGGTTAGCATCAAATTTAGCTGAACTTCCTAAAGAAAAGTCACTTATTATGCAAAATGCCCCATTTGAGAAAAACAAACTAATATGTTGATTCAAATTTTGTTTTAACAATCAAAGTATAGGTTAAAAGTAGGCTAACTAAAAAATTAAGTACTCAAACAACATTTCCAAGTAGTGGTTGAATCAAAAGGTCTCATGCTAAAGGAATTTAGCTTAGTTGGCTAGCCACATTGAACTACTGCTGTTGGATGGAGAACATTATAATAAATACAAATAAATGTTGGACACATACAAGGAGACGTCAACATATAATACAAATTTGTATATACAGATATGCAAAAGTATTTCGCCCACTTTATGAGTATTTAAACAAAGTAAACAAGTTTAAAACACTGCCAGCTAGGTGCTCTAAGCTAGCTAACCGTTCCGTTAACGTTAGCATGTTAACGCCAAGTTCAACGGACATTTAGCATGCTAACGTTTGCTACGTAGCAACCCAGTACAGTTGATTACTACCTAGCATGCACTTATTTGGTAATAAATCAAATTATTGGATAAATCATAGTAATTATCTGACCTGATGATGGCGCCGGATGAAAACCTTGTGGCTCAAAGTATAGTTCACCAGGAAAGTAAACCAATAATAGCTAACGTCATGCTAGCTCACTTAAACTAGCTAGCTGTTGAGCTATTTTATTCTCCACTGAACAACTGCTTTTACTACACATAGCATATTAAAGATGTCCTCCAGAGCGTTTTAAGACATTTTAAATCTTCTGTTTGAATTCTAATTTGTTTCTAGTGTACACAAAAATAATTTGTATTTGATCAATTATCATGTTTTGGCATCACTTTATGGATCAGCCAGCTAAAAGGAATGCAGCCTAATACAACAGTAGTGCAATAACTTCTACCTTCATGATTGTTCTTTGTGTTCAGAGCCAAATAAATTCAACATTTGGTAATTGTGCATATCCATACATGTAAACAGGGTGGACAAAATGTTAGAAACGCCTCTCAGTGTGATGTAACATACTGTAACAGCAGCAGAAACTACATCCTTTCTACATGACTTCTCTTTTAAACAGGTCCAAATCAAACCTGAACACCAGAACCACCATGCAGTTGGGATCAATGCAGGACAGCTGTATTAGATTACAGCATAGTCACATGACAAGTGCTCCAAATCCAGCTACAGTAGTCAGAAAGTGGAGATAATCAAAGCAATAAGAAAGCACCAACCTGTCCTGGTCCTGGTCCTGGCCGTAGTCATTCTGAGTGTGTGCTGGACCTCCAGTCACTGTCACACAATCTGACCCGGCAGCTCTGGAGGATCTCTGCACACCTCAGTGCGAAATGCTGCAGGTTGCAAGTTTGTCTGAGCTCAGCATAATCCTGCAGTGATTAACACGCAGCAGAGACACAGTTCTGTAAGCTCACCCAGACACTGGACTCAGTTCAGCTGTTTGTTCTGACAACTGCCCTCACAGTCAGACCCGTGTACAGATACGTGGTTCTGATCCAGTCTCTTCCATCACATCATTTTGTAAACTGGTTGTCGATGTGACATTCTAATCAGATTCTTCACAAATACACACGAAATATCATGACAGGGCGACAGGAACACAATGAGGAGAGTGCTGTTGTTACTTTAAGAACCAACAAGCAGCATCATAAACAATTTAAAAGACAATCACAATCTTTTTGGATGATCAATGAATCATTGTAGTCATTTACACAGAAAGAAAGTCGTTCTCTGATTCTGAAATGTCAGGATTTTCTACTTTTGTTTATCATATATGATAATAAACATGTTAAATAGGCTCTCTGGACTGCTGGCAGGATAAAAATAAGGAATCTAAATAATAAACAATAAAAAAGTTATTATTAGGTAAGACGACTGGTAGATGAATCAACATTAAATAAACCTTAGTTCCAGTCCTATAGACAACTAAGAGCTCAAGTAACAAAGGGCCAAATATTAAATAACAAAATGGTAAGATGAGAACAACCTGGTTGAGTGAAGGGCAGATTCTTCCATTCAGTCAGATTCGGATCAGAACAAAGCAGTAGATTCAGTAGATGGATCAATCCCAAGCAACAGGATTTTAAATAGAATTGATGTATTCTCCTTAAATGTGCAATATAAATCCTGCGACTTTTCCATAGCAGTGGATGTCGGCAACACACGGTGAAATGTCCCAGAGTTCACTTGTGAATGTGACACTTGCTCAGATTTATTAAGTATATGTCGCTCCAGATCTTCACTTTATGACCTTCACAATGAGTGAAAGCAGTTTTCCCATCAACTGGAAACATCCTGGAGGTCTTTTAAACCTATTTGACACATTTCGACAAATTTCAACCTGACATATTTTGCATTTTTGGAAACTTTCTGTTCTCCACTAGAATTTCAAAATAAGTGGGTAGAAACAAAGTCTGCATGCACAACATGAAACTTAAGACTCTTCTGTCGGATTCTGGAGCTCAGACCAACACACATCATGTTTCATTAAAGGACTGAGACTTCATAAATGTCAGGATAGAGATTTTATTCTGGACACGGTGGATACAACGGCAGGAAACCATAATATACAAATATGCAGTCAGAGCTCACTGAGCTTCGGCTTTGGGTGGAACCCACTCGTGGATCTTCTTGCGGGTGGTGGTGCACGGCACGTACTGCTGCCGGCTGCCGCTCACGTTGATCTGGTGGATATCAGCCAGGAACTTCTTGGGCTCTGGTGGGTGTGTGGTGGGGGGGTCGTCCGTCATACAGTGCAGCCAGCGGTGCCTGAATGTGAAATAGACAAAGCAGCTGGTTTAAATAACACTAGTTAGCAAGTTAATTCTTTGTTTTTATTAACTTTTCTGTAATTCTTTGCTGTTTTTATAGCCATTAACATTTCTGTTTTTCTGACATACGAGTCTTTGTTTGGGTGATTTTCCGAGCAAAGATGTCAAACACTTGCTGGCTCGTGAACGTAAACGTGAGGATTTTCTGCTTTTCTTTGTCATTTATGAGAGTAAATGAAGAGTTTGGGGATTCTGGACTATTGGTTTGTCAAAATAAGCAAACTAAAGACGTCTTTTAGGGCTCTGAGACATTTAAATTTGCGTATTTCACTTCTTTTGGACATTTCATAGACCAAACGATTATGTAAATAATCATTAGCTGCAGCCCTATTATCATATACTGTATATCTGAAATAGAAGTGGTATAGTGTTCAATCTTTGATCTGCCTAATTCTACCCAGAAAACACAGATGGTTCCAGCTTCAAGTGTTGTTACTGCATGTATTATAAATATCTGTATTAATTCTGTAAAGATGTTGCCGGTCGTACCATTCAGCTGGAACCATGCTGCCGTCCACCTCCCACATGGTGTTCTTTCCGTTCATCTCCGTGGTGTAGATCACCCAGCGGTGACGTGCTGAACACATTTTTTTTTTACAGAGAAAACAGTTAAATTACCAAATCACAGGTGGTGCAGAATCCTTTGGGTGTTTGTCTGCTTACAAAGAATAATGATAAAAACAGCACACGCATCTGAACATCCTGAGCAAAATCCTCCTGAAAACTTGTAACTTGAAATCAAGCTCATCTGGGGACTCACCGAAGAAGAAGTGTTTCTTGTCCTCATAGTATTTATTTCCATATTTATCCACGCCGATCAGGTTTCCTACCTTCACATCATTCACCCTGTCAATGAAACAATGATAGTCAGGTTGACTGCCGACAGACATATACACCACTTTTATATACTTAACAGCAGACTTTTAAATCAATCGATCAATCAATCAATCAATCAAAAACATGTCCTCCTGATTAATAAAGGCTGACACACTCAGTTAAGCATGTCTGTAATATTTATGTGAAAGAACAAACAGTGTGAACCAATGACATCAGCCAGATTTATCAGTCGTGACCTTCAGCAGTGGTGGAAAGTAACTAAATGTAAGACTTGTTACCAGTTTCACTACATTTTCAGAGGTAAATCATATTTATTTGATAATTTTTGTAAGAGACTGATCGACAGAGACAGACAACAGAGTTTATAGACTGTTAAATAAATATCCTGCCTTTGTTACATATTTTTGTCGTGTGTCTGATAATCACATTTGAGGGATCACTGCAGAAATCATTGCATATACATCAGCAGATATCTCCACATCTGAATCTTATACTTCCCAATCGATTTGGTGACTTTACAGATTGACATTAATAATAAATAATATAATGAATACATATATGATGTTTTAATACGGTTAAAATAAGACCAAATGCATCAATATTTATAACTAAAAACATAATCAACTTTATTCTGAAAATGGAAAGATGAGTACTTTTATTTTGGTACTTCAGGTATATGTTTGTGTTGATGCTTTTATACGTTTACTTATTACAATTTTGAATGCACTTTTGCATTGACACTTTTTCCTGCAGGATAATATTTATTCTCTTACCTCAGAATAGATACGAGTCCGTTTATCAACACTGACATTCACCATGTTTAAATCGGGAGAACTGGGGCTAAACATGACTTTAAATTCAGAGATTTTTTAACGGAATTTGGCTAAAAATTCAGTTCAGAAAACAACAAAATAAGTGTCTGACGTTTCACTCTGTCATGCAGCTGTTTCACAGGTTTGACATCATTAAACGTCTGTTGGGGCTTCTGACTCTGTTAGCTGTCAACATGCTAGCTCGGCTCGGAACATAAAACCCGGGTCACACAACTTTCTGACGCCTTCACGGTCACCGACAGAGGTTCGTTATGTAGATTTAAACTTTATTAATCACACTGACCTGAAGAACTGAACCAGTAATCCTCGGACTCCACCATGACCTCCTAATTGTCCCAAAGCCCTTCGGACGAGGTTCGCATACTCCGCCATCTTGAGACGGAAGAATTACGGTGACGGACCGTTTTGCGTTAAAACAGGTCCGAGTGAAACCAACCAGCCGGGGAACCTTCAGTATTAGTTCCACATACAAATGCGTGTGTTGATAGTAAAAATAATAAAATGTAATAATTTAAACTGAATAATTTATACTATCACAACGAGAAAAGATTTGTATTATTATTTTTCCACATTTGTATAAGATATGTTTGTAATGTTCTAGACTAAAATAAAAGGATCCCAGATGATTTTCTTCAGTCACAGACAGCTTCAGGTTTATTTATATATATTTATTATATATTTAGTTATTTATGATGACTCTTGTGAAATTGGGACTTTATTTCTCCTGATTTCGACTTCATTATCTCATAATTTTTATCCTTTATATCATAATTGTGACGTTTTATCTCATATTAATGTCTTTTTATAATCTTGACTATTTTTTAAATCTCAGTAGGACTTTCTATCATAAATTTGATGTTTTATCTTATTTTATGACTTTCTATCTCACAATTTTGATGTTTTGACCCATATTTATGCTTTTTTATCTTATTGTTTTGACTTTTTTAACTTATAACATTGACTTTTATCTGATATTTATGACTTTCTACCTGATATTTATGACTTTCTACCTGATATTTATGACTTTTAACCCATATCTACGACTTTGTCTTATAAGCTTGAATTTTTAAAATCTTTTGTCTCTTAATTTGGATTTTTTTACCTTATAATATTGCCATTTTATCTCATGAGTATGTCATTTAATAGCAGAATTTAATGTCTTTATTCCATAATTATTTGTTTTTATGATTCTTTTTTCATCAAGTTTAATTTTCATAAAAAAATGTGTTTTCTTTAAATGGTGGTAAATTGGCTTCCATGATAAACAGACAAAACACAAAACAGAAACATGAAGGACATCTAATAAAACACGAGCATGTTAACAAAGAAGTGGAAAATCAAAAAAGCTCATCTGCAAATTCAGCATCAACCCCAAAATATTTGGCGGGGTTGCCCGAGGACACTTCAGCAGCAGAGTCTGTCTGCTGACACAGACTTGAACTCAGAAAAGGACAGTCTCTTGTCGAGCTGCATCCATCCACTGCCCAGTAGGGAGGATCTAATACAGCCACAGCTCGGGGAGATGGAGGGGAAGTAGAGCATGAAGCCACAGTAAAATTCAGTCGCTCATTAAAAATGCCTTATCTCTCCGACCGGGCGCTTTGATCGCTGCTCAAAGGAGACCCAGATCATAGATACAGAAGACAGACAGCTGAACCAGCGACTCCCACATACATCCATCTGCACTCTGCAATTATGCAGTGACAGTTTGTGATGCTCCACAGCTCACAGCTTTTCATCTGTGAAGTCACAAAACAGGAAATTAATACAGGAGGACAGGAGTTATATTTATAGATATTTTATTAAAAACTGTTGCCTGACAGTTTAGACTCATTGCTTATAGGAGACTCTAGATGGTCGCTGTTAATGTACAATCATGAAGACGTGTGTTTTCATACCAGGCTGCAGCACAGCTATACCTCCCTAGACTAAATCTACAGCCAAAGATCCATAATGACAGTATTAAAAGTTTTATTTTTCTCTAAACAAGTAACATTTGGGTTTCTTTAATGGGGTAGTGCAACATGTGGCAACTTAACCAAGAAGAAATTGTATTTTTAAAGCTATAAACCCAGAGTACCCTGGTTAGAAAGTGAGTAGTCATGCTTAAATTTGTCCTTACTTAGTGAAGAGCACCTATATTATTGCAATTTATCTCAAAACAGGAGATATAAGGCACAAGTTCTGCAAATGTTTTGTTCCTTTTGAGCATTTCCTAAAGAAATGTAGTTCATGCATACTTTCCACAGTATTTGCTCATTAAAAAAAAATCTCCTTTTCTGTAAGTTCTCTTTTAGATTTAAAAGAAAAAAATGATTTCAATGGAAAAAAATATTTCCTAACAAACCCCGACTCCCAAAATAAGTGGCAGCCTGTGCTTTTTTTATCAAACAATAAATCTTCCTATTTTATAAATATTAGCTCTTGGCTTCCATATAAAAAAAAGGTCAATGTTGCTCTCTCATGTCCATATACACAGTTTTACCCATTAACCATTTTTTAAACTTGGCTAAAAAAGGCAAAAAAACATATTTTTAACTGTATGAAAAATATCTACAATATTCATGATAGTTCCAGTTTTCTCCAGGATGCTGTTTGTAACCCATGATTTTAACGCTTTGTATGTTAAATTTAAAAATACAGGAGTAAAATCTCTTAACCAGAGAGATTAACCTAAAGAGCAGAACATCAACTTCCTGTTTCTCTGTAGAAGCTGGATTTTCACAGTAAAATCCCACCTTGTTACAACTCTTGAACACACTAGTGAGACTTTGCATCCATGATTAAAATTTGTTTTTAAAAACTCTTTAGTTCTTAGCTTTGTGGCCAATATCAACGTGCTCGAATGAAGGCGCACAGTTTTGTATATTTTGTTTCACACACAAGTTAATTCCTTCATCCATTTGCAGTTAAAAATAATTCCCAGACTTCCAAGGATTTCCGAGGGCTTTAAATATCCCTGGATCTGTCTCACTTCCACACACTTGCTTCTGGACTTGACCTTTGACCCACAGCTGCGACAAACAGCATCAGTAGATGTTGTTGGTAGAAAATAAGTTTAGAGAAACAGAATCCAGTTCTTTGAGGGAAATGCAGTCTGGTTTTCCACATCCAGTCTGTGGCGCTCGGCAGTGGGTTTATGTTCAAAGACAACAGTCCATCCGGAGTCCTTCCTGAGCTGGTGACCCTCGACCTGACTTCAATCAGGGGTCGTAAGTCGTCCATCAACTGGCTCCGGGGCTGTGATGTGACGTCACTGCTGTAAAAACCAAGTTACTGTTCGAGAATCATCGCCTCTTGGAAGGCTTCGATCCATCTAGAGACAGAAATACAAAAGAGAACATTTGAAACCGATGGGACAAACATGTCAAATACTTTCAGCATGTTAAATTGTTTATATTTAGCTAATTTGTTTTTTTTTTACCATTTTACCATTTTCCCCATTTTATCAAAGTTTTTTGGTGTGTAATTTCTTTTGACTATTTTTCTTTTAAACTAATGAGGCCTCTACCCAAATGTATTCATGAAAAAAAAAAGATTGGGGAAAAAAAACATCTACAGTCCTTTTTCAACATTTATTGACATTTGACGCTTCTGTGCTCTCGACTCTGTGTGTGCAGCATAAAATCAGATCACAGGTACTGTTTTCTTTCTCCAAACAGCTTGAGATTTGCTGCTCTTGTACTCGAACACACCAGCTGTCCAAGGAGCGTCTGCTGTAGTGTTAAACTGCACTTGCTGTTGCCACAGTAACCACGGGTGAAATCAACCGGGACTGAAATCTTTCGTAGGATTATAATTTGAAAGGTGTCGTCTTAGATCAGATACCTCTGTGCGGTGGGGATGTCGTCGGCTTTAAAGATGTAGAACAGCGTGTTTTTGTGATACAGCTTAAACTGCAGCTTCTGAGCCGGCCCGTTCTTCTCCTCCCTCAGGAAAAACCCGAGCAGGGGCTGACTCTCCAACGCTGCCACATCCTGCAGGGAGAAATAATAAGTCAGCCAAAGAGTGCGAAAACTTCACAGAGCTAAGAAAATAAAAAATAATAAAAAAATCACACAGTATGCGTACCTCGCTGGCAGCGTAGGTGTACAGGACTTTATTCTTAATGACAAACCACAGCCTCTTCCACTGCTTCTTGTTGCCTTTCGACCTGTTTAAGTAGCCGCTCATGGAGGAGTTCTCTGTGTTGGCGGAAACCTGGAAAAAAAAACATCATGAGAAAATGTAAGTCAGTTCATATTCTCACTACATGAGAAATTAGAAAGTTGAGCAGACAAATAGTTTCTTGCCTCTTTTAGTGCAGCAGGAATTTTCTTCTGTTTCCTGGTGAAGGAGAAAGCTCCAGATTTGATGGGAGAAACTGACGATGAGGCACAGCGGTCACCTAAAACAAGAAATGTATTAATTGGCTGTTGTAGTAAATAATGGACTAATGGTCTGGTGGTGACAATCATGCAAGGCTTCGAGTTGCTTTCATTGGATTTGGTGACGATATAAATCAAAAACAGTATCCGAAATGTGACACAGTATTTCAGTTCAGCTGATTTTCATGTGTATTTTTCCTTTTTAAGATTGTAAAAAGGAAATGCATTAAAACATCTGGTAACAACAACATGAAATCCTTGTTTACTTACTGTTCTCCTGCAGTTTGGCAAAGCAGTGGTCACACACTCGTGCTGGCTGGTTCTTCAAATACTCCAGGTAGTACTTATTGGCGGAGCATGCCTGACACACCACCTATCAGACACACATGTAACTGGTGAGAACGGGGTTCATTAAATCAGGTGTTGTCTGAGTCGAGGTAGTCAGAGTGGTACAGACCTTTCCACAGGCGCGACAGTGATGCCTCCTCCAGGTGAGGGTGAACTCGCAGGTGCAGATCATGCACATGGTGGCCCTCAGGTCGGGGATCCAGATGGGAGCCTTTGAGCCTAACGGGGCCCCGCTGTCGACAACGCACTCCGCCTGAATCGAGAGGGACTGACGGTTACCATGGAGGCATTCAGGAGGATTTGATGTTCAAACACACAGCTGCACAGATTGATAGTTTTACCTCCTCCTGACTCCGACTTGATATGAAGGTTATTTTCTTCTTTGTGTAGTCGTCGATGGCCTTGGCGATGGCCTCCAGCCACTCGTCTCTCTCTGTAGCCGAGCTGCGAGCACAAAACGCATCAGAACTCTGAGCAAACAGGCAGCGAGTATTTGTTTTCAGCTCATGATGTATAAAAAGGGACGCTGTGTGCTGACCTGGCTGACAGGATGAAAGACCGTTCAACGCTTTCGATGTTCAGCTCGTTCTGATAGGCCTCCTGACTGGGTTTACTCACCTGGAGAACAGACCAGAAATCCATCAAAAAAAGTAAATTACCACCAGAGTCCGTGTACACCGAAAGTCTTGCTGCAATTCAACATCAATAACTCACTAAAGCCCATATTTCATGTGCTAGTATGGATCAACACAAACACATTTATGGGCTGGGACTCAAGAACAGAGCAACAACATCACGTGAGAACAAAAAACACAAACACAAACAAGTTAAAAGAAAGTTTTCAGGGTGTTTCTAACCTTCATCCCAGCCAGAGAGAGGACACTGTTGAGTTTATACTGGCCAGACTGGACCGGAGTGGTGTACATGAGGGCATCATTAAACTAATGAAACACAGGAACAATGCAACTTTAGGTGCAAGTAATTGCAAACATATATAAAGCTCTTTTTTGAGAAGAAAAAGCAGTGAAGGCATAACATGAACTGGATTTAATCAGAGACAATGACTAAATCAATTTATCGCTCACCAGGAAGAACATCCGTGGCTGCATGACTTTCCTGGACAGCTTCATTAATGTGCCCTCCTTCAGAAACACCTGCAAACACGGACACATTTCACCTAAATGGGCTGTTTTTACCACATCTAAAGTAGCTCCGTAATAACTGTTGATGACTTTAAAGAACATTTCGTTTACATGAGCGATTGTGCTGACACACCAGACTTTTTCGGTAATATACTGTGAGAATATACACCCGCGTCAAAACTGTCCCACTTTGACAAACTGTGAGATGAACTCTAGTTTGTGTGAGTTTTACAAAAAGGTTTCGTCCTGACTCACCCTGCCCGGCTGAACGATCTCATGGTGACCGTTGAGACTGTACTGAATGTGCATCAGCTTCTGAAAGTTATCCTGAAAAACACAACATCGCAGGAGAAACGTGAAGGAACGGGAGGCTAAAGACGACAAAACATGAAGCTTTGTATGGAATCAGGTCTTACCCCTTGTTTCATGATGTCATTAGCATGGTTGGCCACTTCCTTCACGATGCTGAGGGCAGCTGCATGGATAGCAAAGACAAAAAATTAGCGTTTCTCTCCATGTTAGGCACAAATGATCGTCCTGTGTGCGTCGTCTTTTGTCTAACCTTGTGTGTCTTTATAATCTTCAGAGTCTTCTGGGAGGTTCTTCAGATAATCTGGAAAAGAGCACAGAGGTTTCAGTTTATAGAAACTGTAGGACAAAAACAAACAGTGAAAAAGAAAAAGGAGTGGCCGTCCACCCACAGATGTTTTTTAAGATCCCAGATGCTCTGTTTCAACCTGTGAGACGAACATCAGGATATATCTACACTACTGATAACAACAAAAGCGTGATTCACCACAGTTTGATGGTTGAGAGGACTTTTCATTCAAGGGTTTCGAAAAGGAATGTTTTTGTGTTTGTGGAACAAAATGGTTACAACCTGTTTTCTATCCTGTCATTCAACACTGTGGGAACTAAACAGAATGTTTTAGTGAATTATTTATTCTGCTTTTGGGGCCATAGCTATTTCTTTCAAATGTAAAAAAATACATGTACTAGGTTAATTTGTTTTGCAGAATCAGTCCCTGGTGTCAAACATAATTCTATGATTGTCCACTGGGTGTCAGTGTGGTACCAAAACCCGACTGAAGCCAGAACAGACGGACCTGACTTCAATCCAAGTTTCATCCACGTGTTGTCAATAAAAGAGCGCCATAATTAAATAAACCCCAGACCTTTAAACTGCAGAGGTCTGTAGAACAGACCAGGACGAGGAGTGATTGTGTGTCAGGGTGTTTGTACCTGTGAGCAGCAGCTGGTACTGAGGGATTCTCTGCACTGGTTTCAGCAGGTAGTGTTTCAGAGCCAGACTGGCACATCTTGGACTCATCTGAGACAAAAACAAACAACAAAAAGTTGTTTTCACACACGGACACTGAAGCTTCCAGTCAGCTGCTTTAGATATAGTGGGAGAGTGTTTTTATGACCATTAATGAAAGCAACAAGTCTGGATTGAAGCTGCAGATTTGTTTGGCCGTATATGACAGAAATTCTAAATCAAGCCTGATGAAGATTAATTTAGAAACCAGGAAATTAAAATGTGCTGGTTACCAATGAAGTACGGAAAAAACGAAGAAGAAGAAAAGACTTGGAATTTGTCAAATGGAGCCTTTAATTAACAAAAAACAATAAGAATCAATAATGATATCCTGACTTTCACTTTAAGAAACCACACAGTACGCAATAAAAGCAAACAAAACCCTTTTTACAGCCCTACCTCAAACTCTTTGACAACAGCGGCGAAGGCGGTGTTTTTCCTGCACTGTTCGTCTAACAGTGCCACGTTGTTGTCGAACTGGCGGATGTAGGTGGAGTACATCTTCAGGTACGGACCCTTCTGGACAAAGATGTCTGACAGTCTCTGGTGATCGCTCCTGGAAGCACACAGACATAAACAGCTCCCTTCAGTCAGTAAAAATAAGTTATTCAGTATCGTAGAAAAATAGCCACAAAAACAAACTGAATTTGGAGCGCAGTGTTCAGTTATTGATACTAAAGTGATACTACATCTTTTATAGGAAAATTACTTCGTTTTTGGGTGCTTTTTGGCCATATTCTCTGCAGCGTGTATGATAATGTTTCACTCACCTACTCGACTAAATGCTACAACATTACAAAAGTCAGTGCAATAGAGCCTCAGCAGAGAACTGGAATGATCTCAGAGGTTGTAAACAAACAAAGTAAGAACACTTATTTTGAAGAACAGTGACTCTACCAAAACTGATCATTACATTTTTAAAATTGCACTGTAAAACTGCACAATGACAGTGATTACAGTCAAGTCAGTGTTCAACCAGGAAACTGCTCAGCAAAAACCAAACATTGGACAGTTCGGACGGTGACAGCATTCAACTTTGTTTAAAACTAACTAACAAGTGGTTCAAATGAGGGGTTGTCAAACTGTGAGGTGTGCGTGGGAGAGCAAAGACACGACTGAGTTAGTTGTTAAACTCGGTCCTGGTGATTTGGTTGCTTGTCAACGACGTCTGCAATTGGAGCTGCAGCAGAGGCCATGACACACAGCTCAGGGAGATATTTAAGGTGTGCGCGTAAAAATTACAAATCTGAACGGACAGACATGATGCACATATTTTAGATTCAGTGTGACCTACGCTTCCCAAAAGATCTCACTGTCTCCAGTGTCCATTGCAAAATATGTCTGTTAATCTGCTTGGAGATCATAGAATTTATAACTGCAGAACCTCATTGAGAATCTTCACACTTTTAAGTGTTTTTAAGTAGTAAAGTAGTTGGGTGACAGTTGTCTGTGCATCCACGGGTACACTGCAAACAAGAACTGCTAAAAGCTAATTCGGCATACTTTAATGTGGAAGTTTTGCAGAATATAATCAAATATATGTTAAATACAGGGTTCAAGTGGAAGTTCATATCATAACTAACTGATTTAATCCCCCACAGCAACTGTAGTTCCAAAACTTAAGAGCGTAATAAGAAGTAAAGCTGTGCTCTATAAACACGTTTTGACATTATTAATTACATCAATGAAAAAACAGGTATGTGTGTGTGTGTGTGTGTGTGTGTTTACCAGTGTGCCACCCTCTCCTCCAGCTCCCTCAGCAGGTCTCTGTTGAGCTGGTACAGTTGGGGCAGGTAGTACAGGATCTGACTGAGGATCCTCTCATCCACCACCGGCTTCCCATTCTGACGGGTCGCCTTGGCAACAGCATCCCGGAAGTCCTGAGAGACACACAGGGGGAATGATTTCATTATTTGAGGGTGTGGGTACAGGGTGGGGTGACACATGACAACATACTGTATTGCAGCTTAACAGGAACACCTCATAAAGTGCCCCCTCCTTCACAACTCTGCACGTGTTCTACGACACAGACAGACACACACACACACACACACACACACACACACACACTCAGAGCAGAGTCAGCACTCCTGACTTTGTCCTGCGTGCCAACACACACATCCACCTGGAAGGAAGAAGGGAGGCCACGCAGGATCCTAAAGTCCTGGTTAACATGTTGTCTCTCTGTCTCTCTCTGTCTCACACACACACACACACACACATGCTCGCTCACACACACTCATGCGCGCACACACAACAACAATATTAACTTTTAGGTGACAAGTAGCGCTCATTCAGCAGTAAAAGCAACACGTAATGAAAGATAATTGACCTCCTTTTATAGATGCAGTCTAAGGTGATGTCATTTTTCAACATGGCCACATAAATGTTTATCTTGATCCTTGTTTTTCACTTTATCAATAAACACATCTAACAATTGTCGGGCATTTTCTCTTGCTTATACAACCGCTTATTCTTGTTAGATTTGAATTAAACATCCTCGTCCAGTATTTTTCACTCGTCCAGGTAAACTTGACAAACAGCCGTCTTAATATTCACCAAGCGCGAGGGAACTTTGGTTACAAACACACCGCTTCAAAAGGGGACACAAAATGTAAACACTTTGGATGACTTGCCACAAGTATGAACACACACAGTCACCAGCCCACGCAGCCACCACACACACACACACACACACATACACACACACACATATACATACGCACACACAGGATTATCTGAGGTATGTGTGTGTCTGGAGGTCGTCTCTGTGGCCTGAGGAAGCAGCTGCTGTGCGGCCGGGCCGTCCGCACACGGAGAAGAATGCGATCTGACCTCTTTTCTTGGACAGAGCTGCACGCCTCGCCCTCCCCCCCGTCAGCCACAGGACGGCGTTTTCTACTAATCCTGTGGAGGTTTCGCTGAAGCCGAGTCTGAGGCTGACAGACAGGTGGACCCTCCACCCTCAGTGAACCCGCTCACCTGGGATTCCCCTCAGGACAGACCGACCACAGAGTCTGTTCTTGACTCAAACAAAAGGCTGAGCTATGCAAAAAAAGGACTCGGGCATAAAAGAAACACATGAGGCCACTTGATCACATCAAAGAGTTAACATGGCGGTGTAATTTAACGCCCCATTCAAGTCCCTTTTAACAGCAGTGCATGAACACAGAGCTCAGCAATAAATCGTAAATGTACAAACGGTGACATTAGAAGTCACAAGACCGGCCTGAGCACGCTCATGCCATGTCTACAACCACCCGGTCACATGGTTCCTGTTAGTCTTGAGTCAAAACAGAGAAGCATGCAACATGATGGGTGATACAATTATGAAGCATTTTTGGCAGATTTATTTGGAACAAAATCTTTCAGCAGAGCATAAACTGCAGGGAAACACTCTGGCCGGCCGCACATATTGCATCAGTGTCTTCTGCGTCACTCCAAACGCGACACACAACAATGATGTCAAGGCCGGAGAGACGAAGTCCGTCAGGGTGGCTACTAGCAGAACTGTATGAAGACAACAACAGTCTGCGGACAGTCATGCTGAAATAAACTGTTAGCTCTGCAACTTGACAGCGTGATTGTTTGGAGGAGAAGATGATGGATCTATATTTCTCATGCTTGTGTGCTGGAAAGACGTGTCAGCACTGTACACAGTGACGGACGCCAACATCACATCAACACAGCAAACCAAGATAAATTGGTGCTGTGGGATTTAAGAAACACATCGGATTTTCCTGCAGGCTGAAAATATGAATGTTGACGTTAGTGATCGATTTATTGTTTTTGCTTTTACGAAGGTAAATATGTAAAATTATTGTGATTAAGATTTTCCTACAAAGCCTTCAGGGTCACACTAAAAACCAATATCTAGTGTGGTGAGTCTTTTTTTTCTTTTTTAGGAGTTAATGGCAATGGCTGGTCATATTGTCTGGGCTTGTCCTTTAATTTGCATACTTGCACTAACTCTTGAACTAATAGAGTAATATTGAATATATGTGACTTAGAAGTTGTTCTTTTGCTACATAAAGTGCTGGAAAAGATTAACTGACCCTGTTCTTGTTCAAGTACGGTGTTTGCCTGTTTCAACTTTTAATCATTTAACTTGATTTTAATGAAAAATAAAGTGGGAAAACAAACATTGTAGCATTCAGACAGACCTGACAGACACCAGTCTGGAGACGAACCGCACACATGACACCTCAACAGATCCAAACCAAACCGGAACAGAAAAAAAGCTAATAATGTCTCCCTTTATGCTCTCATTTCCTCACACGAAAACACACGTACTCTCTACCCTGACAGTGATCTTCGTAATGTGACTGATCAAAGCGTTGCCCGCCTACTCGTGGCCGTGCGTTTACCTGCCCACTGCCGCCCCCCAGGAAACCAAAATCCTCCGACGCAGCAGCTTTGAAAGCCACAGCTGTGCAACAACTGCATTATTCAACTCTGAACGGGCACTTGGGCAAAGACAACACTGGCCAAGACCTCATTAATTTTACTCCATCTGTTAGAAAAAGCTTTGATCGCCATTCAAAAACAATCAGACCATACAGGACTATTTATTATGCTAGGCACTCTTCTTCCCGCGTCAACAACATATTCCTTTAATGTAATATATGAGACACTTACTATGTGAAGGAGCTTGAGGACGTCCACGAACCTGATGAAAGAGCAGAAATACATTAGTTAGAGCCATAAAACGCAGCACATTTCATTCACTTATTAGCACTTTGATATAAAAGCACTCACACTTTCTCGGAGCTCATTATCTCCTGGGCGATGTGCACCACCTTCTTCCTCTTCATCTCGTCCTCTTGCTGAAAGAAGAGACACACAAATGGTAAAGCAACGCGACAGAAAAGCTAACAGCGACTGACTTTACTAAATCCGATCACGTACAGGCTCACTGCAAATCACCATGATCACAGGATCCCGTTTTCACTCGGTAAAACCATCGGGATTGAGTTTAAAACAACAGCTCAATGAGGCCTGAAAGTAGAGCAGCGACCTTCCCCTTCTCCCTTCTCCCTCCCTCTCTCCTCTCCCGGTGTCTCTCTGATGGTGTGTGTTGTTGAATGGTAATGGGGCGGTCTTTCAATGACTTAATTTGGACAGCGGCCTTGGCCCCCCGCTTGACTGAAATGTCCCACTGGTCCCGTCGGAGCCTGTGTTTGTGATACCCCAGAGCTTTGAGTGGCATCAGACACAGGCGCTGACAGTATCATAGAGAGGGTCACACCGGACGAAGACCGAGAGAGAGAAAAAACTCTTTCAGTCATGGAGAGAGCTATTCTTGAATCTGTGTTTGGTCACCATCCCCCCCCTTCCAACGCACACATACCCTCTTCTAAAGCTGTGACAGACGACAAACACAGTTGGCAGCGGACATGTGAACAATCTCCAGTGGCTGCAGTCACAGTTGGTGATACGAGACGTCACTGTAATCTGTAAACGTCATGCCAGTTTAACATGTCGGCATCATGTCTGAAAATCTTTCTCAAGTGTATTTCCATGAATCTAAAGTGTGGCCCACATTGAGGGGATGGTGCCCAACATGAGGTTCAGAAACCACAGAGGGGCCGCAAGATGAATCTGAACAACAGTTGATTACTTGTGAAATAAAGCAGAGTTTGACTTCTTAATAGCTCAAAAACTATTTTTAAAAGGGAACATTTGTGAAGGGAACATTCGTGTTAAGACAAATGCAAGTTGGCATTATCAAGCTATAATGCGGAGGTAGACAAAGCACTCTGATCTACTTCAGTCAAAGTATTTAGCTCAGTAAGCAGTGCAGATAGTGTTCTGGACTGTGATCTTAAGAGCACTGGGCTAGCTGGTTAGCATACTAGCATCAGCAGATATCTCTGCAACACAATACACAGACAGCATAACGTCAGGACTGCTATTTCTTGGCACCAGTTTCTTAAATATGAAGACTTCTGCTTGACTGTATCTTATATCTTTGGGTCAAACAAAACCAACATGAAAATGATCCCTTAGGCTCTAAAATGGGCATTTTTCACAATATTCTGTCATTTTAGACAAAACAAATGATCTATGACTCAAAAAAACAGTCATCAGATTAGTCAGCAATGAGAATAACTGTTAGTTGTAGCCCTAACGTAACTTATTTGTTAAATATAAGTGTAAGTGTGTCTGTGTTTTCATTCATTATAGCTACAGTGGGCCATCTTTGCTTAAATTACATAACATTTTCATTTCTGTTCATTTCTATAAAATGTTTCTGCGGAAGATATTAAAAAAACAAAAACAAACAAAGATGTTTATCCAGATCTTTGCAAGAATGAGTAAACTCTGCTGTTTTCAATTTCCATTGTTTTGGTACCGGGCTAAGCAAGCATGAGAACAATTCGTCACCCAGTGCTGGAAAACATTTTGGTTCCATTTTTACACATACCTAGTTAACTTCATAGTATTTGCTGTATTTTGGCTGAACTGCCCTCACAGTTCAGATGGAGGTGATTACCTGTCGGTCTGCCTCATCCAGGTGCTCCTTGCTGGAGGTGGAGCTGTTGTCCTCTTCGTCTGAACTGTGGATCTCCTCCTCCTCCGAGTGGACGTCCTGCATCGACCAGCCGCTGCTCGCCAAAACACAGACACCACACATTGAACACAACAAACAGCGACGGAGTGCCGGTCAGTGAAAAATTAGACGGTACATGTAGCAGAATTTAGCTCCGCTTTAGAAGGAATGTCAAAATGTGTGAATGAGGGGCAGAGCAGCGCTGGAGAGGAGCGTGAGTGTGTTCACAAAATCCCTCCCTGGATAAACAGAGATTAAAAACAGTCATGTGTAGCTTTTGTGCAACACTTGATAATTAAACACACTCATAAGAAGCGTATGAGTCAGTATAAGGCTCATTCAGAGGTTGTTTACAATGGAAAACACTTTAACAACATTTAGAATAGTAGGAATCATTTAAACATATTAACTTTCGAGGTTTAAAGAAAATGGTACACTGGTTGACAAGAATTTTAAAGACTTTAAAGATAAAAATGCTCTTGGAAAAAAAAATAGTCGAACAACCCCTAAAAAGAAAACATCTTATTTGATTTGTGCTATCGTCGTTCCTGTTAGAGTTGAAACAATGAGGTAACTAATAATTTAGGGGCTGTAATCGGTAGCACGACTGACCTAAAGACAAGTCTGCATTAACATCGAACATGACAGCCGCTGAACGATGACGTGTTCACTTGCTGTCGTACGCATTATCTTTGCATTTACATAACTAAACCTCAACCTTTGCTTTGTAACATCATAAAACTGTAATTTGGAACAGTGGTGCATTCACTTCCTATTGAATGTACTGAATTACTTTTGTACCAACAGTGATCTGCAGTGTACTAAAAAGTACCCGAATCATAGTTGAGTAAAAGTTGGTGATATTTGATTTAATTAAGCATCAAAAGACATTTTATGGCATTTATAAATCTATAAATGTACATTTAAGTAAGGCTCCTCATTTTTAACTATAAAGTTGCATACGATTGCCTTATCACGATATATAGTACTGATTTCTGCACAGAGCTAGTTACCATTATGTTTTAGGCAGGTCTCCATCTGAGAGAGATTAAAACTTAATTCTGTTTTCTGCTGCGTCTTCAATCCAGCTGCTGGCAGCCAGACAACATGTTGGCTCAGCTCTGCCAGCTACTAGTGTTGTCTGCCAGGTTAGTACAAGCAGCAACATGTGTCCGTGTGTCACTAATGTCTTGATCTATCTCTCATCGTCTGTTCTGTAGATTTAGGCTGTCTGATTTCAAAGATTTATGAAGTGAGACGGCAGAAGAGGAGGATTTAATGTGTTTTGATTTTGCCTCTTCAGTCCTTTCCTGCCCAGCTTTCTGTTCAGAGGCCTGTAGATGTTGTACCTTTGCAAAAAAAAAAAAAAGGAGTGATGGCTCAGAATAAACATGAGATAGGAAAGACTGTGGGACTCCAAAAATTCTCACATTTCCTTTCACTCTCATCAGCAATAGCCCACTCTCTCCACTTCCTTGTTTTTCTTAAGAGCCTCCTGACAGTTTCTTTTACCTAAATCGAAATCCACACTCCCTCTTCCTCAACTTCTTTCTCTATAGTGGAGAATTCCAACACACTGGGTCAGGCACAGAGCGCCACTTGTTTACAGCCTGAGGCTACTTACATAAACTTAACAGGCTCAGATGCCTGGGAAACACTACAGATTCACTCGCTCCTTCTTCTTCTTCCTCTCAAACACACACAGACTCTGCCAACCACTCTGCATACCAGACAGCATTAAGAAGCAGGGTACATCTTAATTGTTTCAGCGTCTGATTTCACTCCGCTGCACCTCATCGACACCTAACGTAGCCTCGATTTCATCACTAGTAGGACACAGTGGTGCCACAGTCTGACAGAGGAAACATGCCATCTATCATGGGAACAGACTCGGCCAACTATCAAGAATGGATTAACTCCATGGGATCTTAATAGCATGAATGTGACCTGGTGACAGAGTGAAATCTGCTGGCGGTGTCCATGAACTGTTCCGTTAACACTTATTACTGGAAAACAGTGGTGAAGTGATTATTCAGTTCAGACAACCAATGTGGGTAATGTACCAAGCAAAGGTTTTAGATTCTTAAAGCTGCCAAAATCAGTTTATAGAATATCAACTATGGATCAAATTATTATACGTCATTTAAACAGGATTATATGTAGTGACAAACCCACAGAGAATTATCATTCGACTCAACAGTTCTACTCAGCGATCAATGTTTTGGTTTTTGGTTCAAGCATGCTACTTCTATGTTTTGGTGCAGACTCACTAATCTCATCAGAGTTTTATTAGAAGAGGCAGCTGTTTCCAGTAGAGCTGCACTGTTTAGTCAACCGGTGGATCAAAAAAGACAATTAATTGCTCACATTTCATAACCAAAGTAAACTTTCTAAAAATGCTCAGGTTCCAGCTTCTTAAATGTGAGGATTTGTAAATGAAGAGTGAAAATCTTTGGTTTTTGAGCCGTTGGTTGGACAAAAAAAAGACGTCACTTTGGACTTTTATATAGTAAATGATTAATAAATCATTCCTGGAAATACTCAGCAAATCAACTGAAAGAAAACAATCTCTAGCCCTTGTTCTCAGCAAAACATAAATCCAGTGAATGTTACATGACTAGCTCTTATTGGCAAGTAGAGAAAGTTAGCAACAAGTTAGTGAAAGTCCATGAGCATTTAGCCTCTAAAAAGACAGATATTTCTCTCAGGAGTTGGTGGAGAACAAAACAGAGCTATAAGTAGAGTCAATATAAGACATATTCATCGAGTGGCCAGACACACAACTCTAAATGAATGCTTGTGTTGGTATGTGTCTGCTGGACGTGTACAAAAGCTACTTAAAAAGGTGATAATATGTCTAATGTTGTAATTAAGTTTGTTCTGTTGCCCCCAAATGGCCAAAAAATAATAAATCAATGCTTTTTAAACAGAATATTAAGAAATAATAGACACATTTCCCTAAACTTTGGTGAACAGCTGCTCCATGTCTTGAGGCAAGAAACGCTTAACTGGATGTCATGAATGTCGTGAAACGGCACGTTAGAATCCGGTTCATTGCTGGAGGAGGTGTCCTAATGTGATTGCCGTTGCTCCCACCATAAATCAAGTCTGATTTTTAAAAATATTGTTATTTATGCCTCTTCTGTTCAATGTCACTTTTATCTCCAACTTAACTTTTTTATGTTTATCTTAAATATTTCACTTAGCTCACTTCTCCTGCCATACTTGGTTCTCTGAAACCTACTGCTTTTCCAAAGGTGTGATGTGAAACAATGATTCATCTGTGCGTTTGACCAGGATGAGAACAAAACTCGCGTCAGATCTTCTCACAGGGGCGAAAAATGGAGTGATGAGGTTAAGAAGAGGCTAAACAGAGTGCGAGGGCGGGCAGCCTGAGGAGGAGGAGGCCGGTGGTTGCTGGAGGTTTATTTTCCCTGTTCTAGAGAGCTGTGTGGCGTTTCTGCGATTCTCAGACATTTCCTGCCCTGGCCACTGAAAATAACCCACAGGAAAACAGGCCGACCTGCTGCACATCAATGCTCTATTCAATTTCACTGCCACTGGCTCAAAGGCTGACTTTCACACTCTTGTAAATACAAACCACTAATGTCACCTGTGCTACCTGTCGCAACCTGTGCGGTTCCCACACTGAAGCTACGGGTCTGCTGAAATTACAGGCTAGCAGCAGGGGTTAAGTGTTGTACAGCAGGTCTGGACCTTAGGCCTACTTCCACTTTCTTTTTGCTCACACACGCACACAAACACAAGCAGCCATTGTTTACCGTATGAAAATGTCACTGTTCTTCAGCTTCTCTGGGAAATTTCTTTGATAATTGCGGTGAAACAGAAAGGTTTTCAGCCTTTTTATTAAACTAAAAGATTGTTCTGATTGAGAGCGGAAATATGTTTTAGATACGACACCTGTTACTGCTGGATCACCTTAATCACCTATCCAACTAATCAATCTATTAGCTGGTCAATAACAAATAAATCAACTGTTTTGACAACTGATCAATGAGTGCAACATGTAAGATGGTTGACTGTTGAGTCTCTTTTCAAGTATAGATGCTAAATTGTGACTTACCAACCCATAGCGTCGATATCTGACGACTTTGGAATGAGTCACCAATCAACTATCTTACATATTGCACTTTTAACTCATTGATCAATTATCAAAATAGTTAACTAGTTGGATAGCTTATTTTTAAGTTGGTCCAGCAGTAAGAGGTGTTGTGTAAAATAAATAAAAATAGACACATGGATCAATAATAAACAGAATCTTTAGCTAAACAAATTTCAAACTTCTGTGAATCACCGTACCTCTCGTACTCGTGGTCGTGGTATCTGTGATAGGGATCCTGCACCTCGTAGATGTCTGATTCATCTGCGTCAGAGTCGTGTGGCCAGCCCAGCCTCGCACTGTGAAACGGCAGGTTCATGTACTCGGGGATCTCCTCATACAGTGGAACGTTCTCATACTCCACTGACTCCTCTCCACCTTCTCCACGAAAATCAGCCTCCCCTATGCAGCTCTTGGGTCGCTCCAGGCTCTTGTCCCCCCGTATTGACTCCGTGCTGGTACAGTCCAGAGACTGGCCTCCCTTGGCCAGCAGCTTTGGCAGCATCTTGACCGACAGCCTGAGCTCGAGCAGCTTCCGGAAAGAGAGGCTCCTCTTTTGAGAGTCGGCCCGGGTTGCCAGGTCA
Source organism: Sparus aurata (assembly GCF_900880675.1). Taxonomy (NCBI): domain Eukaryota; kingdom Metazoa; phylum Chordata; class Actinopteri; order Spariformes; family Sparidae; genus Sparus; species Sparus aurata. The sequence continues at coordinate 20,727,256 of NC_044200.1, read as the reverse complement.
GCTGCAGAGAAGGACTGAGCCCTCTGCTTGCCCCCCAAAGCTGGAGCTCGGCCCTTTGGCGGCACGCTGCTCCTGGTGGGCATCTGGCGGCTGAAGAAGGTCACACAGGGTCGGGTGAATCGCCAGGCTGTTTTCTCCTGGGGAGGAGCAGGCAGCTCCCTCATCGGGGTGTTAGCATGTGGAGGTGCAGGAGGGCAGAAGGAGGGCGGAGGGGGTGCTGGCAGGCTGTGTCTCTGAGGTTTTCTGGGTGGCGCCCTTGGTGACTGCTGATCCTCGGCAGAGAAGGCTTTCCTCGCGTTGGCCAGAGCAGGGTGACAGCCCAGTTTGATCTGCTTGGGGAGGCTGTGAGTGATTGGGTAGCGCTCGAAGTCGCCATACCCATCCTCTTCATCCTCCTCCACGCGGTGGTACTCGTCCTCTTTTTCGTGGCTCATTGAGTCGGATTGTGACAGCATGACCAAGGAGTGGGAGGCGTTTTTGTTCAGAGAGGGGACCGATCTGTGAAGGCGAGGTGAGAGGGAGGTCTGTCGAGGAGGGGGGATAGGTGCGTTGGCCTCATCCTCTCCGAAACCTGAGTCTTTCTGTGGTAAAGTATCGTGACATGAGTTCCGTTTGCGCATCTCGCTGTGTGCACTGAGAGACAGACAAGCTAGATTCAGTTTCCTTTCAGCCTCTCGCACCTCAAGCCCCAGTTTTTGCTCCTCCACCGCCACTACCTGATCCTGGGCACTGCCCTCCACGCCATCCTGCCTCACCAGGGCTGGCTTTTTAAGTTTACGTGGGTGAGGGACCGGGAGAGGCTTACTGGGGGCAGCAGGGACCTGTGAATCAGGGTGTAATCTGGTAGGAGATGCTTTGCTAATGGGCTCACTGCGCTCTACATGAAAGAGTTCTGGAGGGGACTCATGGGGAGCAATGCTTGAAGAGAAAATGATGCTGCCTGCAACATCACAGGCTGACTTGGAGTCTGTTAAACTTGTGTTTTGGGCTACAGTCTGTACATCCACTTTTGGAACATCAGGCTCAGAAAAAGCAATGGCTTGATGTTTTACAGTCTCCGAAGCTTTCCCATTCTGGTCCTCTTTGTTAACTAAGACCTTATCCAGGTGTCTCTGTCTTTGAGGCTTATCCCTGGGCTTTCTGCTCACCCCTCCACCCTCACCCCTCTCCACAGCCACTCCCTCCTCCCCATGTTCTGGTTTCTCTTGCCCCCTTGACCCTGTGAATCCTTCTGTAGAAATCCCATTCTGCAACACTTCTTTGTGCAAACCGCTCTCAAACTCAGTTGTACTTCCATTTTCCAGATGCTGGCACTGGGAAGAGTCCTCGAGCCCACAGGAGCAGGTGGGAATGATGTAATCCGACTCACGTTTGTTAGTCTCTGATAAAATCCCATTTTTGGAGTTGAGAAGTGAGAGGCTGTCGCCTAAAGCCTCCTCCTGTTCCTGAGATAGGATAAGGGATTCCCTGGGTTTGGGAGGCAGAGGAGAAACAGGGGGAGACGAGGCTGTGGATTTGCGAATGCATGGTTTGGGTGCTACAGCCGGTTTTGTCCTCTTGAGAGTGGCAGGGGAAGGTTGGGAGACGACTGAAGACTGGATGAGGAGACCTGGTTTGGGGGCGATGGGTGGGGGAGAGGGTTTGGTGGTTGAAGGGAGTTTAGGTTTGGGAGCTAATGGAGGCTTCTTCACACCTGGATGTAAAGAAGAGGGAGGAGAAAAATATTTACTCACACTCCAAATGAATCATGCAACACCAGCACAAAGCATGCTTCAGCAGCCCCTCCTTTAATAGAAGCATCGACAGCTGCAAGCTGTGGCTAAATCCAGGGTCAAGAGGTCAGGCTCAGGGTCAGAGGGGAAGAAGTGAGGGTCGGGGAGATGTGTAAAATAAAATTCAGGGATCTAAATTAGGATTTCTATCGAGAAAAAAACAATTATGAAACTCACATCTGTCACATCTGATTTGGATTTATCATAAAGTCATTTACTGAATGAATAGTAATGGGTTTACAACTCACTGGTGGCACACATAAAAAGTCAAATGGATTATTTAATTCAGATTCAAAATTGAATTTCTCCTTCCTGTTGTTGAGAAAGCTTGGAATGCCTGTATTTCTTGTCTAAATTAAATCGCTAGGACCAATTTCACAGATATAATGAGTATATTTCTCTTGTGTCCTCCCACTTACAACAGTTTTTCTCTCTTCCTGCTCAAAACTGTATACTCCCTAACACTTTCTGTGTATGTGTTTTAGAAGTCATGGTATAAATTACTCTTTATTGCCTGTTTTAATTAGGTTTTGTTGTCAGAACTGAGTTACCCTCCCACCACATGAAACTACTAAATATTTACAATAATAAATACCAATACTATTCTGATATTTGAAGTTTATGAGGGAATCTCACTGGGATAAACCTTGTTAAATAAAGTTTAAATAAAAAATCAGACTCTCTGCACTAATAAAAAGCTGTGAATTGAGATTGTAGGCCATATTTTCCGCTCTACTGGCTGAAACTCCTGGCTGGCCGACACCACGAGAAGTGGAGTCATCGAGCGGATGTTTCCGAAAAGGCCAACGACCAGAAACCGCTCTGCCTCCCCATACATGCTGCTCTGCCGCTGCACACTCGCCAAACTCAGTTCAAAAATCACAACGTTAAAAGTCATTGACCTTAAACTCAAAAATATTTGCGCGATGGGACTGTAATTAACGCTTACTACTTATCATTTAGAGTCGCTTTTTAATTCGGCATACACACTTCAACTTCAAGAGCTTGTTCTCCTAAATTTATATCAAAATCCACCATGGATGGCGGTGATGAGCAGGGAGAATCAATCCGAAACTTTGTCCAGGTTTTAATGTGGGCTTTTATCTGTGAGCCGAATTTGCCAGTACATGCTAATGATGGCATCGACGTTAATAAACAATGTATTTGGAGACATACGCGTACTTACAACTGACGCAGCATTGAAATGACAGTTTTTTGAACGGATTCTGGCCTTATGTTTTCGCTGTAGTAGGCAGCGCCAGGTATCTGGACTCAAAACCCTCATGTCGCGGAAAGAACAATCATAAAAACTTAATGGCACTTATCCAGTATGGTGACACAAACACACCACTCTTTATACGAGCAAATGTTAGCCGTTTTATATGAGATGTTAAGTCTGCAGCTTATTATCGAGTCCGACTTGTTGCATCAACAGCAGGA